>NW_028181657.1:0-21146 GCF_963514085.1 Chelon labrosus | reverse complement strand
ATCAACTGTCATACTGATTCAAGTTTTTTTGTGGAACTGATTAAGCCTATTGTCAAAATGCTATAACAGCACATGATGACAGGGGTCTGCAACTGCACTTCTCCTCTATGTTGATTTGTTGGAGCAATCTCCGCAAGCAGAGAAATCACAAGACGTTTGAATCAAGGGCCACAACCATGTATTTAACAAACGGTTTCAGACGTCCAGTTGACCCTTTTTATATAAGAGGCCGATCATGTTTTCGAACAATTGCAAAAATCCCTCAAATTGAACTCGTTTTATCTTTCGAGGCATTTTGAGGTGGTCTTGTCGCATATGATAGTGCCACATCATCCAATGTGGCTGGATGAAAGCAGCTTACAAATATCTTCTTTTCTACATGCTTCGTGTCAAAACTAATCATGATTTTTGAAGACTTCATTCATAAATGCCCAGGCGTGTTCTACTCAACTCGTACTCTTCATTAAGACTGAGTACTTACACTGATAAGAAAATACAGCCATGGCGGGCTAACATTTCAGTTTTATAACTTAGGATAAATAAAGGATTAATTCATCAGACTGCATCATATCGTATTTGGTATCATATTTCTTTTCGTATCGTATCGTATCGTATCGTATCGTTTTGTTTCGATTCGTATCGTATTTCATTTCGTATCGTATCGTATTGTATCGTATCGTATAATATTTCATATCGTATCATATCGTTTCGTTTCGTTTCATATCATATTTCGTATCGTATTTTGTATCGTATCGTATCGTATCGTATCGTATCGTATCATAACGCATCGTATCGTATCATACCATATCGTATTGTAACGCATCATATCATAACGTAACGTAACGTAACGCATTGCATCGTATTGTATATATAAAACCTGTAAAAGCAAATGCTTTAAATCCAATTTCATTTTTTTCTACAATGTTTGCACTGTCTAAATGTGTACTCTTTTGCGACTTCTCTGGCTGTTTTATGGTATTTCAAAGAAAAGCCTTACATGACTAAAGTTTGCATTTTTTAGATATTTCACCCGTAAAAGATGTAAGACCTTTACACTGGTATAAAGATGGAGGCAAGCAACTGTCCCAGATCTGTTCACTTGCGTCTTTCACTTTGCTCAAGTGACAGCAGTGAAGAAGAAAAACAAGTAGGAGGACAGGCAGGCTCACACTGGAGGAGTGGTGTCGTCGTCTCTTTGATACTTCTGGTGATCACAAGGCACAATACATCCTGCTGTTCATTATTCAAACCTCAGCTTACAAATTGGCTTACAGCAAATCATGTTAAAACATAAATCACACTGCATCGTAAATCTAATTATTCAGCATCGTTGTGCATGTAAATGAACTCTGCAATATAGCGGGGTTTAACTTCAGTGTATGGATCCTCCTTTTGTTTTGTTTTACCTTTTCAAAAAATAAATAAATCCTTTTCCGTTCATCTGAAAGTTGGCTGAATGGAGAGTGCTAGACAGTGAGCCTGTTTGCCTTGATCAATAGACATGCCACTCGATTTGCATAGTCCATTTACACTTATCATTCAGCTTGGCCGGAAGCCCTTTTTGTTCCCGGCCCTGCTGAAGACATTGCTGCAATATCTATGTGTCCTGTTGAGCAGGAAGCGAGTCACTCCCTGCTGCATTTTTCTGACAAACTGGCCACTCTGATGTTCAGGAGATTACCTTCATCGCCTCCATGAGGCCGCAACTATGCTCTGCCTCGTTACAGACCAGTTTTTACAGTAGTACTGCTTTGTACTAAGCGGACATTTTAAACCACATGCATCTCGTCAGATTTTTGGTCATATACCGTAAGAACGTGAATGTTTTGTATTCCAGTGATGCACTCCTTGATCGTCCTTGAAATCTCCAAACCGTATTTCGAATGCAAAGACGCACCTCGCATCGGCAATTCAATTAAGAGCGTAGACTTACACGTGTTAAATCTGAGATCGTAGTGTGTGGCAGTCACAAGTGACTTACTAATCAGCTTTTGTGCCTCGAAGTGACAACATGTCAATTAGATTCTTCCTCCGAATTCAATTAAGCAGAGATGAGCCATGCGGAGTAAACCTGAGGCACACACGGGAGATCGCTCTATGTTGCTAATTTTGAGCACTACGTCTGAGTATTCGCCAGAAGGTCACGATGCATTTAGTGTACATTCTAAACAAAGACTCAAGCCAGGTAAAACCTCAAGAAGCCGACTCTACAGCTTTGGAAAAAGGAGCCTGATCCGAATGATTTTGCATTACGTTTGAAATACACCGTTTTGAGTCCAACAGAAACACACCGTGCGCATTCGCAAACAGCTCTGCAGGAGCAGGGTAACCTGTCAGGTTGGAGACATCAGCGGTAAATCATTCTCACTCCTAACACAGCGGACAACATCTCCGGACTGCACTGCACATTGCTTAGACGTCTTGATGGAGCTCTTTGGTCCGCAGTCAACAATGATCTCCCCTGACAATCAAAGGGGGAAAACATGAGAAAAGATAGACCCTTAAAGTCTCAAATAAAGACTCGTGCTCACCGAAAGAAATCTCATTTAGGAGCTTGGCGATAAGTCAATGGAAATCAGAGAGGTTTTTGTGCTTTTTTGTTGTTTTGTTGTTTTGTTTTGTTGTTTTCAAGGAATTGACAATCTTGCCTCGTTTGTATGCACCGGTACTTGCATGTTCACAGAAGCAGTTCTGACATTAAATAAACAACACAGTACAATGTATGTGAACAAGGAATAAATAACACGGCAGTTAATAAGATGTTTGGCCGTAGGCAGCTGGGGGAACCATTTTAATCTTGTCCGACTTTACAATGCAGCCAGCTCATTACCACCTTTTCTTATTCCATTGTCATAGCCAAATACAAATAAATGCGTGATCTAATAATGGAGATTATATGTGGAGAGAAGTATAAAGTATATCTCATCCAAGGAGAATGTGAACATATGTGCAAATCCCAGAGGAAAAAGCTCCGAAACGCTCACTTCCCCATCGCCTTCATCTCTAATTAATAGGCTTTTGATAAGAAAAATTGCATAATGGCTGCCAGGGATTGTTGGAAATTATCCAGAATCAGAATGTTTCAGGTCATTTAAGCTTCGTCTATAAACTGTACGTCTGGTGCAGCGATGGTGAGTTGATAACAGCACTACATACATATAGACCCCCTAATCTATTCACTGAGGAAGATTGTGAGAGGCAATTGAAAGCCCCAGAAACTGAGGGGCCAGTGAAGGAACATGTAGATGTGATCCTGCGGAGGATACATGAATAGATAATAAATCTTGATTCAATTATTCTAATTATTAAATTTCACAATTCTCTCCAACGTTTCCTAATTCATTAATTAAAAAAAGCTTAGCTAAACTGATTGAATTAGGTTTTAATCATACAACCCTAAACCTTAACATAGCTTGTGATGAAATGCATAATTGAGTAATTTCATTCTCAAAAAGCAATGTACACTTCTTCATTTCAGCGTTGTGACGACAAACTGTAAGTCCCAGTAATACTGCAGGGTTCTTGCAGCAAATGTAATTTTACATAAATCTGAAAAAAAAAAGTATAATCCAACTTATTGGATGCCTCAGTGTGAAGCAGATCCAGGAATATATAGAGTGATATTCTGCTCTCATTTTATGAGAGCATAATATATCCTATCCTTCATTTTTTTTTTACTGATGATAAAGATTGTCCATTTTATGACATACTGCTCAACCAGATTTTACCAGTCCGATGTCCGACCAGTTTTCTTGTGGGGAAATCAATAAATTCCAAATCCATGAATTAATTTTAAAATGTGTGATTTGAAAAGAGGTAACTTTTCTTAGTTTATTACCAAAATCTGACTTTTGTTGCCCTTTGCCCGGTGGTGAAAAACACCACATTATGATTGATTGCTGACCTATATCTGTAGGTGTCTGAGCACCCTCTTTCTTCTTTGGTTTGGTTTGGTTTGGTTTGGTTTAGCTTAGCTTAGCTTAGCTTAGCTTAGCTTAGGTTTACTTTGGTTTGGTTTGGGCGAACTGTGGTTTATCTTGTGTGCTTCTATTCTTGCACCGCTCATTCAAACACACACACTACAGACAAGACTGATTTGCAGACTGCACATTTAATTTAAGTCAATGCAATAAATTTATTTAAAAGATTCATGTGCGGTCTCCAGACTTTTGTCCCGTCTAACAGGACTCCAGGAAGAATCACTTCCTGAACAAAAGAAGTCTTCAAAGAGTAGCAACAATGTAAATGCTTTTTGTGATGTTTTGCCATTTTGAACCTATTTTCATTCTTCATTACTTGATTTATGAAGCAGAGACTGGCTGGTGTCAAGCAATTACAAATCTATTGTCATCACTGTCCCTGGGAGAATGCATCGTTTATTAGGTGCTGTTTACGATCTATTTAATTATCTCCCGTTCCAAATGAGATCACAGGGGTGCAATTACCTCTGGCCATGTATAATCATGATGCATGTTTCCTTTCTCTGATCATCAGAACTCATGTCAAGCAATCAGCATTTTGACAAATGAACATTCAGCCGAAGATGGCATTCTGCTATTCCTGCGAGAGGCTCGTTGATCCGGCCGAGCGGATGATTGTTTGCCACACAGGGAGCTAAAGCATCGCTTTGAGTTCAGCCACTTGTCTCTTCTATATTCTGGATGTGCCTGTATGTCTCCATACAGGGCTGCGCTTGAATAGAGCAGGAATCACTCCGTCAGCCTCAAGATGACAGATGACACTTGAGCTGATTAGCTTTTCTTTTTGGATGCATGCCTTCCACTTGAGATTCAATAAGAACACAAAATGGGAGCGAGTGAGTAAGTTCAATGGTTTGCGCACTAACATTGTTGTCAGTCTGCTCTTTGGAGGGGTGCAAAAGACTTCTTCTGTTCTATGCAATCATTGCCCTTGCTTTATTTTGGGTTTGCTTATTAGTTTTGGTTTACCAGCGTTGGTCAGTCGGTCGGTTTTAATTAGTTTAATCACTCCCCAGTATCTGTTTGTTGATTTAAGATTCTCAGTCAACCTAAGTGACTTGCTGAATTTTCCTCTAATGCCACCATGAGGATGAACCTATTTAGTTTAAGGGAAATGTCTCAATAACTATCTGCATGGTAAGCAGTCTGTTGAACATCAGCATGTTGGTTGTCACTGGAGCGTAGAGCATGCTGACGTTAGTTAGCATTTAGCTCAGAGCACTTCTGAGCCTCATTATAGCCTCACACACAGCAGCTGCTGTCCCATCTCCTCAGCATCCTGTTCATTTGGTGTATATGAGCTGATGTGTTCCTCTGCTCAACCCTTTTCTGGATGTGGATACTTCAAAACCAGTCTCTGACATTTGATTATGCCAGTTTATAAAGTGCACCTGTGCTATACTGGCTTATGTTTGATTTATTTAGTTAATACAGTTTATATCAGTTGGCTAAATTACAAGAAAATCTCTCCAGATACAGTTATACGCCTCATGTCTCTAAAATTCAACATAAATGAACAATCATTAAGTGTGTTAGCCTATAAAACCACAATCTGAGTGGACATAATGTTGCTCAAATGCTGTATCCCAACGGTCCACGCACACGCTGACCGTGTCTGTTGTGGATTTTCAAGGTGAGGCAGGACCCAAATGCTGGACACTAGACAAGGAGGCAGAAGTTGGCAAACAAATGAATTTAATTAAACAAAAAGAAACACAAAGCACTGCTGAGACGGCAGGAGAACCGAAAACAAAAAAATCAAAACCTTCAAAAAGACAAGAATGTAACATAACAAGACCAGAGCTAGGATACACAGGGAAACATAGGACAAAGGGAAAAGCAGGACTATATATACACACACACCCACACACACACACACACACAAGGGCAGAGGAGACACAGGTGAAAACAGTCAGGGCAGGGCAGACAAGTATAAAGCTGGGAAATTACAGGACAGAAAGGTGATGAGAAACAGGTGAAACCAATCAAGACGGGGAAGACAATCACAAAGGCGGGAAGGGACACGACAGGAAATCAAGAACTTAACAAAATAAAACAGGAAACTGAAAAACATGAAATATGAACAAAACTCAAAACATGAACACAGGAATAATAATAATAAAAAAAAAAAAAACAGAACCATGACAGTGTCTGTGTGATCAATACAATAAACTTTAGTAATATTTAATAATGAAGAAATTCCTCCATCAAGGCCCCTATGGCTCTGGCACAAACGGTCAGACCAGACCACCCGGGCTTAGCATCCCCTTAGTGGCCCCCAAACTTATCTTATTTGTATTATACTGTATATTTTAAAGCACTGATGCCTCACAGCAAGACGGTTCTGGGTTTGGAGCCATCGGCCGAATGGCGCCCTTCTGTGTGGAGTTTGCATGTTCTCTCTGTGTCTGCAGAGGTTTACGCTGACTCTACCTGCCATTCCTATCAAGACTGTTTTAAATGTATTCATGTCCAAAGTTACTTTTCACGAGCACCTGAAAATAATAGGCACAAAACTGGCAGAAACCAGAAAACTAGCACAGCGTGCTATAAGTGAGAGTATTAGTCTATAATCCAGGTTATCCAGACTCCAGGGCAAAACAGCTCAGCTGAAGTTTACCCTCACCCTCGTCTTCAACTCTCTCTGCAGCATTTATAGTCCTTGTCACCTGCAGTCATCTACCGTTTCACCCAAACCTCTTATCCATGACTTTCCTTTTTAGCGTGATTTGTGCCTTAAACAAGCACTAAATGCTAATTCACTGATGGATATGAATTTGTGTTTTGGTGCAGTCTCGCACAAATAGGGTTTCATGTTATTTTGTCCTTGGGCTTTTATGTCTAATAGATGTGTGGCGTTAAAAATATGTGTGACGTCCGTTCTTTGTTGGTGGTAAAATAAACAGTACGCTTCCAGTCAGCTTTTTTTGGCACCGCATAATTTTGCATATCAGTGTTTGACCCTTTTTTTTTCTCTCAGTACAGTACAAGCTCAATTACCAAAGCGAGCATGTGACATGAAATATCCCCAACAGTTTTACTATCTTTCCCATCACATTGTCAAACGACACTGAATTGTATTCATGGTAATAAACGTGCGATATTTCCATTAAGCGCGCTCGCCACTTGTGTTTTCTGACGCCGGTTTGGTTAGTGAAGAGCCTCTCGTGCATCTGTTTAGCGCCACTGGATCCCCCCTGAGTGTCTGTGAAGTGTCTGTTTAGAGCTCTTGCTCAGCATTAGAAACAACATCCACGGATAAATGGCAGTGATAAAGCGCTGTAATATGACTACGTATTATGCAGAAGGGACAGTTTTGATGAGAATTAATAGACAGACTTTTAATGATGTTTCCTGTGGGAATATTATGTAAGATTTTTAAATGAATGTGGACAGTCCAGTGGTGAAATTCAGCCCAACTTCAAATCTTTTTTAAAATCAGCATCAACTCTGTTTGTAGACCTAATAAAGATTAACAAGTGAATTGATAATAGATAATGCATATCCATTAATCCAAGAGTGAGCCTGGCCACAAAAACAGCATCTACTTACATCAATACTACAGTCATGCTAGTGGCTCATTGAGGCTATATTTAGACACAGCAGAGCCACGACTGTTTTGTAATAAACCAAAGTGCACGTTAACATTTTTGACCTCGTAATGGCACTAGAGGAAATGTCAGGAGATCGCCACCAAGACTGATTAATTTACTTGCATTCAGTGGGCTCTGTGGATATATTGTGTGTAGCAAATTTCATTCATCAGTCCAGTAGTTTTACTAAAAACCATAGCGATATTTCCATCAGCAGCCATCCCTAGCGTAACACCGTAGATTTGTCATCACTGGGACATCTAACCGGTGGCAGAAGCAAGAAATAACTTTACATTTTGACACATCACAAAGCACATGTGGCATATTTCCTCTTGTTTTACCTCACAATGGGAAAGCAGACTTGTTTTCTCTGGCATTTCCTTTTGCAAATGCTGCACAGATATTCTGCGCCTTAAATCTTAACCACCTCTGCGAACCAATGGGTGATGTCGATGACAGCAACTTGCTGGATAGCGCATCATGTCGCCGGTGAGAATAAAATAAAATAAATATGAATGATCCCCTGCAGTTGCATCAAGTAAATTGCTTTTTATGGCGTCCTCCAGACACAGTGGAGAACATCCCCGCTGCAGAGAAACTGTGACTTTTGCATTTGGCTGTGCATGCATGGTTAATGCGTTCGTGCGCATGCAGGCATGTTTCCCTTCACTGCAATCTGCAGCTAAGACGAAATTCATCTTTATGGCCTTTGCTGTACAATACATAGGTCTAGCGACAAGTCGGATTAGCATTTAGTGCAGATTATCCAGTCATCATGCAAGGCAGATAGTTGGGTAAAAAAAAACAGCTGACGCGCTGACAGAAGCTGACAGGGGGTTTGATAAAGTGAGGAATATTTCAAACAAGTGCAGTGAAGCAAAGCTGAACTCAAATAAACTGCAGCCTCAGTTTGGGACTAGACATCAAAGCTTTGCTAAACCCTGGAACACTAAAAGAGTAAAAGAGGGAGGAAGTTGGATTAACACGTGCTGCAGATTATCCCAGGCATTGCAACAGAAGTGGTTGAACAGAGTTAGGGCTCTCTTCTCTGATATTTTAATCAAGCCTGTGCACCACATAGCACACACCAAATATCTCCTGATTAACCCCATGCTCATTTGAGCATATGGAACACCCTAACCCTTTCTGAGTCTATTTCAAACTGATTGAAATATGAATTACGAGAATCAATGGTGTGAAATAGGAAACCATACCACAGCTCACAGACACATGAAATGTGCTCATGCGGTGACGACATCAGGAGGTCTTAATTTTAACACTATTAAGCTCATTACTTTTGCAAATTTGGCGCACACGTCTTAGCTGTGAGTTAGTTCAACCAGCAGGTCACAGAAAACACCTGTGTTCTCACAACAGCTGCCTTATTTTCATTCGAATCACATAAAGGTGAAGCATCAGAACTTGTGAAATGTTTTCCATCATTTCAGTTCTGAAGTACCACTTTGAGGACTGAGCAATGTGAGCTGTTTATCTGTTTCTTGCTTTTGGATATTCATATGTTTTTCACAGATCTTCTGGCTGACGTAGTTTGCTCTCCCACTTCTGGCAGGGTCACGGTGGGGTCGTTAAGTCCTGCCTGAGTGAGATATTATAAAGCTGGGATGTTCTGTATATTGCAAAGGCATATTTCATTTGCCCGGAGGGCACGAAGCGGTGCTTTACATTGATATGAAAGGCACAGATATGCATAGCCACCCTTAAGCCTTAGGTAAACCTTCCACCAACTTCCAGTGACTTGTTGGTGGGCTCTGAATCAATAGCTGGACCCGTGTGTTTTATGAGGGGTCGTTCTCATCCAGGTAGTAATGAATATGTACGTTTTTTACCTTTAGTTTGTGAGGAAAACAACTCCAAGGGGGAATTGAAATTATGCAATCTAACATCTATCTCAAACAAGTTAATTAAAAACAACAATCTTTGTTCCTGCTGATGATCCTGAAGGAGTAGCGATGGGGAACGGGGGGGGAAATTAGCAAAAACACACGGGGATGTTCGCAGCTGCCAAGAGCCAATAGACATCAGCAGAGACAGGCATTAGACACATTGACTTGAACTGATGTATAAACAACAATTCAACTGAAACAAACATTCATGTTAAGGGTGCATGCAACATGCTGTGAGGAACAGCAACAAGAAAATGTTGGTCCGTCATCGCCCTCTACTGGACACTTTCCTCATCATCCATAAAATGCAATAACACAATATCTTATCTCTCATATAATTATGCAATATTACATTTCTAGAGTTGAACAAGATTTGCATTATCTTTTTATTGTGTTCATAAACAGCTTTATTTAATTAGACTGTATTCTGAACTTATATGTCTTATAGCCATATGTTGTTCTTGCCTTATCACTGTATGTGTTTTTCTTTTATTTATTTATTTATTTATTTTTTGTGAAGCTGGACCAGCGACTCAAAGAATCTTGACTAATGCTGAAAGTGATCAGCCTTTTCAGTGTTCACTAGAGGGCAATGGTGAGGTTAGCAGATGAGATTCAGAGCGGTGACCCAGGGGTTCAAGTGCTGATCCTTAAACCTCTGTTTGCGCAAGGACGCGGTGCATATTTTCTATATCTCAGAGTGCGTGTGGTATGAGAGGAATTCAGGTGGAAATAAAGGAGTTTTGGTACTGTATGACATCCACAATGAAGAAAAAGCCACTTGGCAAACATCCATAGACGTGTTTTTGAATGCAATCTCAAAGCATAAGGCCGAGGAAGTTCAAGCTCTCTGCTATTTAAAGGTTTTGCGCTGTTGTAAACAATGAGATCCATTCAGGAGAAATTGTTTTGGGCATTTTGTTGATTTCAGCGGCGGTCGGGGTCAGTCTGACCTGTGTCACATGGAGGGAGTATGTATTGTATCCCAGCGGCCTCCCAATCAGGGTGCACATTAGACTCCACCTTGTTGTTATAAATGCCTGCATGGACTCCAATGGCTACACCATCTGGTCTGAGGGGACAAATCCCTCCTGATAATTCCCTAGAGTGCCATTTCAGAAGGTCAAGGCACTGTGCCTTTCCTCCAGGCTGAAAGGAGACTCAAATCCAACGAGTATTTTTATGAAACACTCCCTAATAATTCGACTTACTTTGCTTTTTTTTTTTTATCTAAAACCAAACCAAGGGCGAGGATATGTGGGCAGAGGGAGATGAAAGTCAGGACAGAATATACAGTACACCGAAACTCCCACAAGATAGCAAACAAAAATGTGAGGCTTTTCCCAGCTCTTGCATGAGCTGACGATGATGCCCGCTGAAAGAATGAGAAAGGTCTTCGTAGCAACGTGTCAGCTTAAGCAATTCACACCAGAAGAGAGTGGAAGAAAATCAATGTTTTTCATAAGCAGTCTATTTTCACCAGGCTCATTTGACCACGGAGAGAAATATTCAGAACTGCGAACAAGTTCTGTGGTTGAGCCGTACTCCCACAAGACCTAAGTCTGATACCACGCGCAAAAAAAAATGTGTGGAATTGAGACGGCACATTCGGTTTTAACAACACTGTGATTTATTTCTTTGAATGATGCAGACCCAGGATGTTCTGTTCAAGTCTGCAATAATAAGAAATTAAAATAATAATATTTAGGCGCGGTCTTACAGTTATCACAGCCTATTCCATCACCGCAGAAATGTTAACTGTCAGGTGATTAACAAAAGAGGGAGCTACACAGGCGACCTCTTTGTTATTGTGTTTTGCTTAAAGGCTGACTCTCAGGCGCAAGATTCGAGCTTATCAAACGTGACAAAAATTACGAGAGGGCGATGACTGAGCATTGCCATTTCACCTCACACACTAATGAATAACACACATCATTAATGCTTTAGAAAAAAGAAAAAAAAAAAGCCATTAAAGTGATCTCTGTGGGTGGCCTGATGGGCCTCTGGTGAATGCAAGGTATGCCCTGATAGCAGCAAAGATAAAGTGATCTCTATATGGCCTCTGAGGCAACCTATAAAGGCAAGGTATATGTGAAAGGTATATATTTACACGTAATGACTGTAGAGATCATTAAGGCAGATACTAGGGGGGTCCAGCCTGGATCTACACGAGGCTGTAAATGATCACAGGACTAGTTTTTTTACTCTAATGATCACAGGCTTGTTTTTTCTACAAAGCCAATATTTATACTGTACGCTCCTTGTTGCGTGTGTCCCACAAGAATGGAAATCCGGCTGTAAATGCTGAGCCTACAGGGTATTTAAATCAGAAATTTTGATTTGTAACCGTGCGTTTCTGTTTCCCGTTCCATCTTTCAATGGGAGGATACTGAGCTGCAATAACACGAGGCCCATACCTTCCTTATTTTGGGTTCAGCAGAGAGTTATCCTAATATTTGTCCAAGTGCTCTGTCAATACTGATGTTTCCTGTCCTCCCATTTTCATTTTCCCCCAAATAATCAAACTTGTAGCCAAGTTTCAGCAGCGACGCATCTGCAGAGGAGACGAAAAAAAAAAAGGGGGGTGTGGATTTAGTGACGGCACGTCTTCGCAGCAGGTTAAACTGATGCGTTGTCTTCCAGCTGGACTAAAATAAAACCCATAAGCCACAACTACCCCCCGGTGACGATTTTATTTCATGGTGAACACTGTCAACATTACTGTTGTCAAATACTCTCATACTGACGTAGCCTTGTTAGCTCTGAGATGTTTGTACGGGACGCGAAACAATCAGGACCTGCAGTGTACCAGTTCCTCTGTGTGAAAATGGCAGCATTATCTGATTTGTAGGAATTGTTTTGGGTCTATTGTAGTCGGCCTGGTGCAGTGGTGTTGTGTAAGAAAACATGATAATGTTTTATCTGTTTCTCGGACACAAAAGAATGAAATCAGTTCCACGAGGCCTATAGTTTGTAAGAGAATGTGGCTCTGAGTTACTCCTCGTCCCGGCCAGGCCTAAATGTGTTCAGCATTCAAATCCTGCCCGAGATTTCAATGGATTTAGTATTACCACATTAGCTGAATAATATAATTTTCTTGTCTTGCAGAAATGGCTAAAAACAATTTGTGGATCCTGCACAGAAATAAACGCTTATCTCTAAGATATGCGTTGAATAAATATGCACAGCAGAGTCTGGAGCCCGCTGAGACAGGATGCAACAATCACATCAGATTTTTCAGAAGGAAACAAGCTAACCAGCCCGGTCTGGAAGGCGAGTTCTGAACTTGGAAAAAGCCCGTCACAATGACTGGCCCGGTTCCCGATAAGCCATGATTTGTAGATGACATCTGCTCTGCTGCTGCTGCTTTAACCTATTGTGCCGAAATGCTCCGTGGAAAAGAAAACTTGTGTCGCCGCCGCGCACGCGTGAACGAATCTGCAGCGTGAGTGCACAGTTCGCCGGGAGGCTTTCAGATTTCACCGTTTGGTGACATTTTTTACAAACTACTGCTCGACCTGCTGCAAACCTTTAGTCTGACAGGAAATAAACTGAGCCAACCCCTTTTCGGAGGACTGATTGACTGGAATCGGAGCTGTGCAGATCAGAGCAGTTTAATTAATTCCGTGTAAAGAGAGGCTCACTTAGTAGGCTATGCTCTGAGTCACAATGAATCACCCTGCCTTTTTCTTTACCATTGAAACATTGTCAATGAAATAAGAGATTTACAAAAACCTGGACGTCATCCCTAAAGCAGTGTAACTTCATTTCAGCCATGCTGCTGTGCTGCGTGCATTAATGAAGCCGCAGTCCAGGAATGGAAAAAAGCTCAGTAACGAATGTTTATGCACAGGATTTAGTCTTCAGTCCTGTTCAGCCTCTTGGCAGTGCTCTCACTCTCTCATTAGCATAGGTCTCCAACAGCCTTCTGCTCACACATTTGATCCCATTTCAGCTAAGGGGCCTTACACCCAAGTTGCCTCAATAGCCTTTATTCCTCACTATGGGGGGTTTGGGTAGAAAACTGCATTAAAAACGGTCACAGACTCTTTCATTACAGCAGCTCAAGAAAGAGATCCACTATCCCACCACAAGCAGTTTCAATAAAAAAGAAAAAAAAAAAAGAAAGAAAGTAGCCCTGACCTTCTCAAATACCAGGGATTTAGTAATTATACTTTGTGATATTTATATTCTGACCTGACCTCATTCGGGGAGGTGAAGGTGGGCTGGAGCGGTCCGATTGTTTTATCTCCTTGCCAATAGCAGCTTTCTAACCTCGTTCTCTGCAACTTGAAATTAGCACATATCATTTCCCACATTAGCACCGTGATTACACCAGAGGCTTTACATCTGAGGGGGTGGAGCCGCGCCGAAGGATGTGACATTCAAAGTAATGGCTCAAGATCCTGACCCATCTCACCCCATTAAGCCGGGCGAGCGGGGACAAACTGTGAAATTGTTTATCTGTACGGAGAGGAACGGCTGCCATGATTGCTAGTTTCATTTTGGTAATTGCTTAGTAGTGTTAATGTTAATATCCAAGGTAGTCGCGTTTTTTCCAGACATGCCTGCAAAAGTATGTAAACATGGAGGTCCCACTTTAGCCAAAGTCTTAATGTAATTTAATGCTTACATTTAACAGATACTAATATATTAATAATATAATCGCTGAACAAGCTTCTTGTAACGCACATGTTCGAATCTGCACTAAAACGACCGTAGCTCAGCGTGAGTTCAGTCAGCAAGGCTATCTTTATCCTAGCTCATTCACAAATTCACAACTCAAGAATGGTGATGCACGCTGCTCAAGTATGCGCCCCATGTATTCAAGCCGAGAAGGTTGCTAATGCACGAGCTATTAGGCCACAAACTGCAGAAGCATGCAGAACATCCTGTTAAAGAACCCTTGCCAACAGAAGACATTAGCTCCATGCACCTAGTGTAGCCCCACACACAAACTTTGAACACAACTTCTCCTGCTTGCAGCGCTTATTTATGGATGCTAGGGTTGACTAAACAACTGCAGCTCGGGGAAGAGGCTTAGCAAACTGCTGATTTGTTTGAGAATAGTTTTCTTGGTGGCAGAGAATGATGAGAGGGAACCACATATGCAAGTTCTCTGAGCAGGTGGTCAGAATAACAGCAATAGCCAAGGGGTGGCTTTAAACTAGCCCCAGTAATTTGACAATTTAATGACATGAGTACAGTTAGGAGTATAAATAAACGTCGTAAGTGGGATCTCATCCAAGAGAGGAGTTCTCCAAAGGCCTTGTAGCTAATGAATCAGGTTTGAGCAAACTGTCTCCAAGGAAAGTCTTGGTCTGGTTACAGGCCTGTATTGTGGAAAGGCCTTGGCTGGAGGAGCTGAACAGCAGCCCAGGATGTCATTAACTAGAGAACATTAACAGCCTTCACTATTGAACTCTTTAACGACTCTCCTAAGATCTTTGCATCGTAAAACTGCTCAGCTCCAAGCATCACCGTGCATGTTTGGGTGTTGAGTTAGCCATTTTGCATTTGCTTTTGAAAACGGGTTGTACTTTGAGAGATAAGTAACTTTAAGTGTCAATGCTGGGACAATATGATAGACTATAGTATTCTTATTTATCCAGTAAATGAGAAAAGACATCCTCTGTTCTTCTACCAGTCTGGCACGGAGTGTTTTGGCCTTGCTCTTTGCCAGTAGAAGTGAATGGACATGCCTCTTGCTATGCAGCTACACAACTCTGCTGTTGAAGAGATTTCAGGTGGACGGACTGGCACTTGAAAATCTAAAATCTCACGCAGAGACCTGGGAGGGCACCAAATGCGGCAGCTTTATTTTGAGGAGCGTTTAGAAGGTTTCATGTGGAAAGAGCAGCTCAGACGATTTTTTAGAGAGTGAGCTCCACAGTTTCTTCTGTTATTTACTTGTGCAATTATATTTTTATGGTACGGTTTTTATTTCAAAATCACCGATTCTACAATCCCTCAGCCTCCTTTGCTCTGTTCCATGAAATCAAAGTCTTAAATATTCTTCGAAAGCACAAACTTAGCCCACCTTGTGCCACCCCTGGCCATTATTTTGCCCTGCTGACTAATGCGGCCTCCTCTCACTAGGGGAAACAATAACACACAATGCAGGGAAGCAGCTCCCAGATTAGTTCCTTCCCGTGATAAGACCGTGGCTACTAGAGAACAGGAGACAGGAGAGTACTTTTTGCACCATGGGGACCAGCACTGTGTGAGAAGATCCTGTGCCTTTGGAGCCAGCACCTGTCCCGTACAGACACCCACGAGCTCCTGCTGCAGTTCCCACTGATTCCACTGATTATCAGCTCTCACTTATTTTTACAGCTGTGCACAGCGCGTCGTATGTAAGACTAAATGCTGACACTCAGACATCTAGGAAATGCTTGCAATGTGATATAACTGTATAACTGTGGTTTGGGCGGAGTGCACCAAGTCCAAAATAACAGTAAGGGGTTATGCAATCAAGAATGGCTATTTGGTAATCATCTGCATAAGGGAAAGGATTAAAACAGTAAACTACATATTTTATGTTATGTACTCTATATATATATAAATAGTGACTTTCGCATGTTGCACTGAGGGAAACAGACACGTTTCTTCAGCCTGCATTTTCAGAAATACTGGTCGTTGCACGTAACAGTGGCAGCGGACAGATCCATCCACTTCTCACCTTGAATCGATATCTAAACAGATGCTAAGCTCCAAAATCTATCAAAATAAATAAATAATTGGAAGAAATAGTGATTTTTTTTCTAACGCAGACGTCACAATTGCAGTTACTGTGGTAATAAAGTACAAGATAAAGAAGAAGAAGCATGAAGAATACTTTAGGAATCACCAAAAACAATATTATGCATTTCAGATGCTAATCATGTTTATGCGCTCTGCATATCGATGCATTCTGTGTCTAGAGTTTTCAATCTTGTCCTGTGGAGACAGCTATCCCAGCTGTAGTTGTGCGACCCTGGACATAATGTCAGTTTATCTCAGCTAACACAGATTAAATTTTATTTAGAATCACCAACAGTGGGAGGAAGCCAAAGAACACGGAAGAACAGGGAGAGCTGCACACCGAACGGCCATCGGGTTCAAACACAGAGCGTCTATGTGAGGCGTGCGCGGTAACCACCGCACCACTGTTCCTCCTCCAGTCAAAGTGAAAACAATAAAGAAGTTATTAATAAGCAGATGTTGCTGGCCACTGGTCAACACAGAACCAGGATTTATCAAAAAATTATTGACAGAAAGAGTCACACTGGTGAATGCACTTCATAATGACCCGTTTTCTTCATATATTCACTTTGTTGTAGTCGGTGGAAACATGACTATGTCCTGCTTCTTGCTGGACTTTAGGTGCAAGGAGGGCGACTGCACGACACGTGTCAGCTGCTTTACAGTCGCAAAAATACAATGAGTCATAGCAAAAGCAGCAGCTTACTCTAATATTTTATTAATCCCTACAGGGGCATTTTGTTTGCGCTTGCGTGAGGCCAGGAGCTGGCAGGGATGTGGGGTCTGAAGACAGACGCTCCAGACGCTTTCCCCATGTGGTTCAAGGGCAGTTCCTTTGACCACAAGGCCACTCAGAGGAACCTGAATCCCTAATGTGACTCTTTTCCTCACCCAGAAGCTCCTACTGAGAACGCTGTCATTGATCATTACTAAGAATCTAGTAGACAGCATGGGATGGTGTCCAGCGAGCCAGCCGCCCAGCTATCCCCCACATTGTTCTGGCTGCTGATTTTCAACACATCAAAGACCTTGACGTGCATTGCGGATGACTCTCACAGAGGCAGGATTTCTTGGAGAAGCTGGTGGACATGGGAAGGGAAAGACGGGTTCTTTCTCATTTCCCTGCAGGCAGAAATGTCTCTATGTTGGTCTCTGTTTATCATTTTGACTATGGACATTCACATAATTGTCTAAAACATTGATTCTCCTAATGCTCAATATATATATGTATATTATTTCTAGGTTTTACAAATTAAAGACAAAAAAGAGCAGCCACAAAGGTCTATCTGTGGTCGGCCTCAGTATTATTTAGCGAACAGTACTCCCACTACATTACCATAAGTCATGACAGCTGCATAAAAATATTTCACCAGTGAATGACAAAATGTCATAATACTAAGTCCAAAAGGGAAACCACAGCCCCGTCCAAACATTAACAGTCTGCTAAGTTTAATCTGCTTCCTGGCTGACATTTCAGAGTGTCTCCGTCCATGTCCATCCTTCCTCCAAGATAGCATCCTTTTGTCTGTCCACTGTGCTTGTTTAGGTGAGGTTTCCAGCCCTTTCTCTCTCTCTGTTTTTTTATTTTTTTTTTAAATAAAAATAGAAATTTGAAGCATTTTTGCAGAATAAAGAGCGAAATACAGTATGAGTGTGTTTTGAAACTTCAAAATCTGTAATGATGCAAACGTGTCAGTCTTCTTTTTCTTTACATAAACTGCCAAGTTGCACCTTTCACTTCCTGGTTTACGCTGATTGTGTATAAACTGGCAGCAGTCCCTTTCCCTTCATAGGAAAAAGAGAAACCAACTTCGGTCTTAGCCTCACTCTGACGTAGCTTTCTATTGTGCTATCTGATCTTTTGCTGCCGCAAAGAAATCAGATCATGCACGTCTGCATCTCAATTCCTTGTATTGTCTCTTAATCGGCGGGGGTGAAGTCCCCTCCATCAGATCAAAGATGGTAGGGCAGTCTCAAAGCTGCCTTGATTTTTACCAGCTTCCCCTTCAAGTTCAGAAAGTTTAAACACAAGCTGGTTCATGCATTTATTGCATTTATTTATTTGTGCAGCTTCAAAGCGGTACAAAGTGAATACAACGTTTATTAAAAGCCAAAACAAAAGAGGCATTCATTCAGTAATAAACATATTTTCATAATTGCTGTGTAAAGAAAATGTGAATGAGTCAGTCAATTTCATATTCGGATTATTAATTGAAATTTGGTCCAATTCTAAACTTGAGCAACAAGAAGAAAAGACGTCATACGAGCACATGAAACAACGAACAAAATGTTAACAAGCTAGAAATCATCAACAGGTAGCAGCTACTTGCCACAAGAAGAACAGTATCCACTAAAATTTGGACAGGAGTGTAGAGGTCAATCTGCAAAAGAACGAAACAAAGCTTTTTTTTTTCAATACAGTTCATGTGATCACACAAAATATTATTCTAAAACATTAAAATATGTATTTCTGGGGGTCAACAACTGGCATATTTTTTCTTTCTTAGGTATTCAGCAGTGAATATGTAGAATACCCAATTTTCATAAAAGCCACTGAACATGTCAAGACCTAGCCGCTGCTCTGCCTGTGCACTCATATTTTTTATTTCTATCCTTGACCAGTCTCTTCCTGCTCAAGTTTTGCCGTATGGTTCATTCATGTTTCCACAGTTAGCGGCTTCCTCTGCTCCTGCTGCCCGACTCCCAGTGACGTGTCTTTTGTCCCTTCTTTTCTCAGAATTTTACTTCCCATTTAGCGTGCGTCTATATCCTCTCCCCATGCTGACGCTGGTCTTGCGTGGTTATTTGTTCACTGTTTCCTTGCTTTCGCATCTGCGGTTGTTTCGCCGGGTGGGTTCCTTTCAGAGAAACATCTCCTCATCGTATGACTTGACGTAGTATAGAGTCTAGCCCTGTTTTTGTGGGAGCAAATGCTCTCTGCCCTGTCCCTGTCCTTGCTTCTATTACTTCTCCAAGTCTGCTTCACTGTGTAGAATGTCCTTTCTTTACTTCAGGGCTTTGCTCGTCTTGTGGCGCACAGTAAAGATGTTCACGTTAGAACGGAGCACCCGTTATTGTTGACCTTTGCCGCAAAGCCTTTTCCGACCGTACCTTCTTTCGGCTGTCATCTTCGAGTACAACATCAGAGCCACCATAAGCGGTTTGTGATGGAGGAGCAGCACACAGTTTGTAACAGTGTTTCCTAGAAAGGCATTGTCAATATTGACTTGTTCACATAAAAAATGTCAGTAAAAGGTTGTATTAAAATGTTAAGACCCTGGCTCGGATTGTTAATTTCATCGAGACAGAGAAAGCTCTACTTTGGAAGTAGTTTATGTTGCCTGGGTCGACTTGGATGCCCAGAGACTGTGTCAATAAATAAAGGAGCAAAAAGTATTACAACTTTACCACACACCTGTCTGGCTTTTACTGTGAAGCATTATGGAGGTTGTGCTCAGATCAAACAAATACCTGAAAGCTGACTTTGGCATTTTTAAGTGAGATGTGGTGATGCAGTGTACGCGGGTGCTCCTGATGCTTAAGTTTTGTCTTCACAATATGCATACACTCTAAGAAATGAAACATCACATTTACTTAATATAGTTATGGCAACCGGTCCCACGAAACTAGGCTGAATAAATGGGAAGAATACTAGAAAACTAATTATTACTACATGCTTTTAAGCAAATCCCACCAAACCGTCTTAATTAAATACTACTCAACGCGCTTATGTTGAATTTACTCAACGCGGTTATGTTGAAGTTACTCAACGCGCTTATGTTGAAGTTACTCAACGCGCCTATGTTGAAGTTACTCAACGCGCTTATGTTGAATTTACTCAACGCGCTCATGTTGCAGGTACAGAGGTGTCAAAAGTATTCACATTCTGTACTTAAGTAAAAGTACGGATACTCGTGTAAAAAAATACTCTGGTAAAAGTAAAAGTACTGATTCAACTCCTTTACTCAAGTAAAAGTAAGAAAGTACAGGCTCTGAAATGTACTTAAGTAAAAAGTAAAAATGATTTTGCCATTAATGAAACAATTCATCCGTTAATTTTGCAAAATGAAAAAGTTCTAGCAGGATAATCTAGACTGAATTGACCAGATGTCCTGCATGAACATCTGAATAATTTTTAATAATAAATTGAGGGTTATTGGGTTGTTGTTTTTAAACCGCTAGCTAGTGTTAGCTATAAACTATCAAAAGGTGTGTTTCCATAGCATTGCTAATGTTGTAAACTAGCTTCCAAAAAATCCTCAAAAAGCTAATGATAGCAACAGAAACCACACCATACATGAATTTGTTTGTTTCACATTAGACCAGTAGTTCTCAAATAGTGGGGTCAGGTGGACTTTCAGTATTACTGTCTTTATTGATGCTTGAACGATAAACAAGCCTCCAGTCACTAGGTGGCAGCAGAGCTCAAACTAACCAACAGGCTGCCTGTTCAAAACAGTAGAAGAAGAACACAGGAAGCGCATCGTCGACTTTCCTTCTCTAGTCCGATGCTCTAGTCATGTCCGATCATGCCACGTCTTTTACGTGGAGGTTAAAAAAGTAACGAGCTTGTTTTTCAAATGTAAGGAGTAGAAAGTACAGATATTTGTGTAGAAATGTAGGGAGTAAAAGTAAAAAGTCGTCAGAAAAAGAAATAGTCAAGTACAGATACCTGAAAAATCTACTTAAGTACAGTAACGAAGTATTTGTACTTCGTTACTTGACACCTCTGTGCAGGTACTCAACGTGCTCATGTTGAATTTACTCTACGCGCTTATGTTGAGTTACTCAACGCGCTTATGTTGAATTTACTTGACACAAATGAGTTGTATTTATGTTGTAGTGTTTTGTTGATTGTACATAAACATTAGTGTAAACTACCGAAGGTAGAGTCAAACCAATGTCCAATGTCAAACACGCGAAAC
>NW_028181658.1:0-32500 GCF_963514085.1 Chelon labrosus | reverse complement strand
CCCTAACCATTACCCCAAACCCTAAGCCCATCCTCTAAAACAAATACAAAAAGAAAAAAGAAATATAAAAGGAAAAAGCTGGTTATGACCAAGTAGGCGTAACTTAAAGCTGAAAAGGAAAAAGAAATTTTAGAAAAGCTCGTTATAGCCAAGTAGGCATAACTTGAAGCTGACAAAGGAAAAGCTAACAAAGGCTAATAGAAACAGAAAAAGCTAAGTAAAGCAAATAAACCAAAGTAAGGTCAAACATAAGGCTAAGAAAAGCAAATTAAAGTCAAGACAGACAATTAGAGGAAAGGACGCTGGGAAGGGAAGGTTAGTTGGATAGAGGAAGTCGAAGGGGAAGGTTGTGGTAGTAGGAGCAGGTCAAGGGCCGGGGTAGTCATAGGCCAAGTCGGTCATGCTACCATACCACACACCAGTGCGCCTGAAGAAGGCCAAGTAGGCCGAAACGTTGCGCCAATACTGGTGATGGCAAGAAGCCAAATTTTTGGAAACCCCGCCACCTACGGGTGGTGGAAACTCATTTTTTGTTTTTCGGGGTCAGGGGTGCCACTTGGGAGGCTCCTCGGGTGGAGAGTGCACCACCACTCTGGAGCTTCGACTCCGGGGTGGATCAGACCTTACACCTAACTTCGCCAGGGCCTCCGGGGGGTTTTTCTTGGTGGTGTCTCTTGGCCCCTTTCAATTTTTAGAGCCCTAGTGGCCAAGCCCTCCCTAACCCCAACCCCAAGTTTTTTACCCTAACCCTAACCATTACCCCAAACCCTAAGCCCATCCTCTAAAACAAATACAAAAAGAAAAAAGAAATATAAAAGGAAAAAGCTGGTTATGACCAAGTAGGCGTAACTTAAAGCTGAAAAGGAAAAAGAAATTTTAGAAAAGCTCGTTATAGCCAAGTAGGCATAACTTGAAGCTGACAAAGGAAAAGCTAACAAAGGCTAATAGAAACAGAAAAAGCTAAGTAAAGCAAATAAACCAAAGTAAGGTCAAACATAAGGCTAAGAAAAGCAAATTAAAGTCAAGACAGACAATTAGAGGAAAGGACGCTGGGAAGGGAAGGTTAGTTGGATAGAGGAAGTCGAAGGGGAAGGTTGTGGTAGTAGGAGCAGGTCAAGGGCCGGGGTAGTCATAGGCCAAGTCGGTCATGCTACCATACCACACACCAGTGCGCCTGAAGAAGGCCAAGTAGGCCGAAACGTTGCGCCAATACTGGTGATGGCAAGAAGCCAAATTTTTGGAAACCCCGCCACCTACGGGTGGTGGAAACTCATTTTTTGTTTTTCGGGGTCAGGGGTGCCACTTGGGAGGCTCCTCGGGTGGAGAGTGCACCACCACTCTGGAGCTTCGACTCCGGGGTGGATCAGACCTTACACCTAACTTCGCCAGGGCCTCCGGGGGGTTTTTCTTGGTGGTGTCTCTTGGCCCCTTTCAATTTTTAGAGCCCTAGTGGCCAAGCCCTCCCTAACCCCAACCCCAAGTTTTTTACCCTAACCCTAACCATTACCCCAAACCCTAAGCCCATCCTCTAAAACAAATACAAAAAGAAAAAAGAAATATAAAAGGAAAAAGCTGGTTATGACCAAGTAGGCGTAACTTAAAGCTGAAAAGGAAAAAGAAATTTTAGAAAAGCTCGTTATAGCCAAGTAGGCATAACTTGAAGCTGACAAAGGAAAAGCTAACAAAGGCTAATAGAAACAGAAAAAGCTAAGTAAAGCAAATAAACCAAAGTAAGGTCAAACATAAGGCTAAGAAAAGCAAATTAAAGTCAAGACAGACAATTAGAGGAAAGGACGCTGGGAAGGGAAGGTTAGTTGGATAGAGGAAGTCGAAGGGGAAGGTTGTGGTAGTAGGAGCAGGTCAAGGGCCGGGGTAGTCATAGGCCAAGTCGGTCATGCTACCATACCACACACCAGTGCGCCTGAAGAAGGCCAAGTAGGCCGAAACGTTGCGCCAATACTGGTGATGGCAAGAAGCCAAATTTTTGGAAACCCCGCCACCTACGGGTGGTGGAAACTCATTTTTTGTTTTTCGGGGTCAGGGGTGCCACTTGGGAGGCTCCTCGGGTGGAGAGTGCACCACCACTCTGGAGCTTCGACTCCGGGGTGGATCAGACCTTACACCTAACTTCGCCAGGGCCTCCGGGGGGTTTTTCTTGGTGGTGTCTCTTGGCCCCTTTCAATTTTTAGAGCCCTAGTGGCCAAGCCCTCCCTAACCCCAACCCCAAGTTTTTTACCCTAACCCTAACCATTACCCCAAACCCTAAGCCCATCCTCTAAAACAAATACAAAAAGAAAAAAGAAATATAAAAGGAAAAAGCTGGTTATGACCAAGTAGGCGTAACTTAAAGCTGAAAAGGAAAAAGAAATTTTAGAAAAGCTCGTTATAGCCAAGTAGGCATAACTTGAAGCTGACAAAGGAAAAGCTAACAAAGGCTAATAGAAACAGAAAAAGCTAAGTAAAGCAAATAAACCAAAGTAAGGTCAAACATAAGGCTAAGAAAAGCAAATTAAAGTCAAGACAGACAATTAGAGGAAAGGACGCTGGGAAGGGAAGGTTAGTTGGATAGAGGAAGTCGAAGGGGAAGGTTGTGGTAGTAGGAGCAGGTCAAGGGCCGGGGTAGTCATAGGCCAAGTCGGTCATGCTACCATACCACACACCAGTGCGCCTGAAGAAGGCCAAGTAGGCCGAAACGTTGCGCCAATACTGGTGATGGCAAGAAGCCAAATTTTTGGAAACCCCGCCACCTACGGGTGGTGGAAACTCATTTTTTGTTTTTCGGGGTCAGGGGTGCCACTTGGGAGGCTCCTCGGGTGGAGAGTGCACCACCACTCTGGAGCTTCGACTCCGGGGTGGATCAGACCTTACACCTAACTTCGCCAGGGCCTCCGGGGGGTTTTTCTTGGTGGTGTCTCTTGGCCCCTTTCAATTTTTAGAGCCCTAGTGGCCAAGCCCTCCCTAACCCCAACCCCAAGTTTTTTACCCTAACCCTAACCATTACCCCAAACCCTAAGCCCATCCTCTAAAACAAATACAAAAAGAAAAAAGAAATATAAAAGGAAAAAGCTGGTTATGACCAAGTAGGCGTAACTTAAAGCTGAAAAGGAAAAAGAAATTTTAGAAAAGCTCGTTATAGCCAAGTAGGCATAACTTGAAGCTGACAAAGGAAAAGCTAACAAAGGCTAATAGAAACAGAAAAAGCTAAGTAAAGCAAATAAACCAAAGTAAGGTCAAACATAAGGCTAAGAAAAGCAAATTAAAGTCAAGACAGACAATTAGAGGAAAGGACGCTGGGAAGGGAAGGTTAGTTGGATAGAGGAAGTCGAAGGGGAAGGTTGTGGTAGTAGGAGCAGGTCAAGGGCCGGGGTAGTCATAGGCCAAGTCGGTCATGCTACCATACCACACACCAGTGCGCCTGAAGAAGGCCAAGTAGGCCGAAACGTTGCGCCAATACTGGTGATGGCAAGAAGCCAAATTTTTGGAAACCCCGCCACCTACGGGTGGTGGAAACTCATTTTTTGTTTTTCGGGGTCAGGGGTGCCACTTGGGAGGCTCCTCGGGTGGAGAGTGCACCACCACTCTGGAGCTTCGACTCCGGGGTGGATCAGACCTTACACCTAACTTCGCCAGGGCCTCCGGGGGGTTTTTCTTGGTGGTGTCTCTTGGCCCCTTTCAATTTTTAGAGCCCTAGTGGCCAAGCCCTCCCTAACCCCAACCCCAAGTTTTTTACCCTAACCCTAACCATTACCCCAAACCCTAAGCCCATCCTCTAAAACAAATACAAAAAGAAAAAAGAAATATAAAAGGAAAAAGCTGGTTATGACCAAGTAGGCGTAACTTAAAGCTGAAAAGGAAAAAGAAATTTTAGAAAAGCTCGTTATAGCCAAGTAGGCATAACTTGAAGCTGACAAAGGAAAAGCTAACAAAGGCTAATAGAAACAGAAAAAGCTAAGTAAAGCAAATAAACCAAAGTAAGGTCAAACATAAGGCTAAGAAAAGCAAATTAAAGTCAAGACAGACAATTAGAGGAAAGGACGCTGGGAAGGGAAGGTTAGTTGGATAGAGGAAGTCGAAGGGGAAGGTTGTGGTAGTAGGAGCAGGTCAAGGGCCGGGGTAGTCATAGGCCAAGTCGGTCATGCTACCATACCACACACCAGTGCGCCTGAAGAAGGCCAAGTAGGCCGAAACGTTGCGCCAATACTGGTGATGGCAAGAAGCCAAATTTTTGGAAACCCCGCCACCTACGGGTGGTGGAAACTCATTTTTTGTTTTTCGGGGTCAGGGGTGCCACTTGGGAGGCTCCTCGGGTGGAGAGTGCACCACCACTCTGGAGCTTCGACTCCGGGGTGGATCAGACCTTACACCTAACTTCGCCAGGGCCTCCGGGGGGTTTTTCTTGGTGGTGTCTCTTGGCCCCTTTCAATTTTTAGAGCCCTAGTGGCCAAGCCCTCCCTAACCCCAACCCCAAGTTTTTTACCCTAACCCTAACCATTACCCCAAACCCTAAGCCCATCCTCTAAAACAAATACAAAAAGAAAAAAGAAATATAAAAGGAAAAAGCTGGTTATGACCAAGTAGGCGTAACTTAAAGCTGAAAAGGAAAAAGAAATTTTAGAAAAGCTCGTTATAGCCAAGTAGGCATAACTTGAAGCTGACAAAGGAAAAGCTAACAAAGGCTAATAGAAACAGAAAAAGCTAAGTAAAGCAAATAAACCAAAGTAAGGTCAAACATAAGGCTAAGAAAAGCAAATTAAAGTCAAGACAGACAATTAGAGGAAAGGACGCTGGGAAGGGAAGGTTAGTTGGATAGAGGAAGTCGAAGGGGAAGGTTGTGGTAGTAGGAGCAGGTCAAGGGCCGGGGTAGTCATAGGCCAAGTCGGTCATGCTACCATACCACACACCAGTGCGCCTGAAGAAGGCCAAGTAGGCCGAAACGTTGCGCCAATACTGGTGATGGCAAGAAGCCAAATTTTTGGAAACCCCGCCACCTACGGGTGGTGGAAACTCATTTTTTGTTTTTCGGGGTCAGGGGTGCCACTTGGGAGGCTCCTCGGGTGGAGAGTGCACCACCACTCTGGAGCTTCGACTCCGGGGTGGATCAGACCTTACACCTAACTTCGCCAGGGCCTCCGGGGGGTTTTTCTTGGTGGTGTCTCTTGGCCCCTTTCAATTTTTAGAGCCCTAGTGGCCAAGCCCTCCCTAACCCCAACCCCAAGTTTTTTACCCTAACCCTAACCATTACCCCAAACCCTAAGCCCATCCTCTAAAACAAATACAAAAAGAAAAAAGAAATATAAAAGGAAAAAGCTGGTTATGACCAAGTAGGCGTAACTTAAAGCTGAAAAGGAAAAAGAAATTTTAGAAAAGCTCGTTATAGCCAAGTAGGCATAACTTGAAGCTGACAAAGGAAAAGCTAACAAAGGCTAATAGAAACAGAAAAAGCTAAGTAAAGCAAATAAACCAAAGTAAGGTCAAACATAAGGCTAAGAAAAGCAAATTAAAGTCAAGACAGACAATTAGAGGAAAGGACGCTGGGAAGGGAAGGTTAGTTGGATAGAGGAAGTCGAAGGGGAAGGTTGTGGTAGTAGGAGCAGGTCAAGGGCCGGGGTAGTCATAGGCCAAGTCGGTCATGCTACCATACCACACACCAGTGCGCCTGAAGAAGGCCAAGTAGGCCGAAACGTTGCGCCAATACTGGTGATGGCAAGAAGCCAAATTTTTGGAAACCCCGCCACCTACGGGTGGTGGAAACTCATTTTTTGTTTTTCGGGGTCAGGGGTGCCACTTGGGAGGCTCCTCGGGTGGAGAGTGCACCACCACTCTGGAGCTTCGACTCCGGGGTGGATCAGACCTTACACCTAACTTCGCCAGGGCCTCCGGGGGGTTTTTCTTGGTGGTGTCTCTTGGCCCCTTTCAATTTTTAGAGCCCTAGTGGCCAAGCCCTCCCTAACCCCAACCCCAAGTTTTTTACCCTAACCCTAACCATTACCCCAAACCCTAAGCCCATCCTCTAAAACAAATACAAAAAGAAAAAAGAAATATAAAAGGAAAAAGCTGGTTATGACCAAGTAGGCGTAACTTAAAGCTGAAAAGGAAAAAGAAATTTTAGAAAAGCTCGTTATAGCCAAGTAGGCATAACTTGAAGCTGACAAAGGAAAAGCTAACAAAGGCTAATAGAAACAGAAAAAGCTAAGTAAAGCAAATAAACCAAAGTAAGGTCAAACATAAGGCTAAGAAAAGCAAATTAAAGTCAAGACAGACAATTAGAGGAAAGGACGCTGGGAAGGGAAGGTTAGTTGGATAGAGGAAGTCGAAGGGGAAGGTTGTGGTAGTAGGAGCAGGTCAAGGGCCGGGGTAGTCATAGGCCAAGTCGGTCATGCTACCATACCACACACCAGTGCGCCTGAAGAAGGCCAAGTAGGCCGAAACGTTGCGCCAATACTGGTGATGGCAAGAAGCCAAATTTTTGGAAACCCCGCCACCTACGGGTGGTGGAAACTCATTTTTTGTTTTTCGGGGTCAGGGGTGCCACTTGGGAGGCTCCTCGGGTGGAGAGTGCACCACCACTCTGGAGCTTCGACTCCGGGGTGGATCAGACCTTACACCTAACTTCGCCAGGGCCTCCGGGGGGTTTTTCTTGGTGGTGTCTCTTGGCCCCTTTCAATTTTTAGAGCCCTAGTGGCCAAGCCCTCCCTAACCCCAACCCCAAGTTTTTTACCCTAACCCTAACCATTACCCCAAACCCTAAGCCCATCCTCTAAAACAAATACAAAAAGAAAAAAGAAATATAAAAGGAAAAAGCTGGTTATGACCAAGTAGGCGTAACTTAAAGCTGAAAAGGAAAAAGAAATTTTAGAAAAGCTCGTTATAGCCAAGTAGGCATAACTTGAAGCTGACAAAGGAAAAGCTAACAAAGGCTAATAGAAACAGAAAAAGCTAAGTAAAGCAAATAAACCAAAGTAAGGTCAAACATAAGGCTAAGAAAAGCAAATTAAAGTCAAGACAGACAATTAGAGGAAAGGACGCTGGGAAGGGAAGGTTAGTTGGATAGAGGAAGTCGAAGGGGAAGGTTGTGGTAGTAGGAGCAGGTCAAGGGCCGGGGTAGTCATAGGCCAAGTCGGTCATGCTACCATACCACACACCAGTGCGCCTGAAGAAGGCCAAGTAGGCCGAAACGTTGCGCCAATACTGGTGATGGCAAGAAGCCAAATTTTTGGAAACCCCGCCACCTACGGGTGGTGGAAACTCATTTTTTGTTTTTCGGGGTCAGGGGTGCCACTTGGGAGGCTCCTCGGGTGGAGAGTGCACCACCACTCTGGAGCTTCGACTCCGGGGTGGATCAGACCTTACACCTAACTTCGCCAGGGCCTCCGGGGGGTTTTTCTTGGTGGTGTCTCTTGGCCCCTTTCAATTTTTAGAGCCCTAGTGGCCAAGCCCTCCCTAACCCCAACCCCAAGTTTTTTACCCTAACCCTAACCATTACCCCAAACCCTAAGCCCATCCTCTAAAACAAATACAAAAAGAAAAAAGAAATATAAAAGGAAAAAGCTGGTTATGACCAAGTAGGCGTAACTTAAAGCTGAAAAGGAAAAAGAAATTTTAGAAAAGCTCGTTATAGCCAAGTAGGCATAACTTGAAGCTGACAAAGGAAAAGCTAACAAAGGCTAATAGAAACAGAAAAAGCTAAGTAAAGCAAATAAACCAAAGTAAGGTCAAACATAAGGCTAAGAAAAGCAAATTAAAGTCAAGACAGACAATTAGAGGAAAGGACGCTGGGAAGGGAAGGTTAGTTGGATAGAGGAAGTCGAAGGGGAAGGTTGTGGTAGTAGGAGCAGGTCAAGGGCCGGGGTAGTCATAGGCCAAGTCGGTCATGCTACCATACCACACACCAGTGCGCCTGAAGAAGGCCAAGTAGGCCGAAACGTTGCGCCAATACTGGTGATGGCAAGAAGCCAAATTTTTGGAAACCCCGCCACCTACGGGTGGTGGAAACTCATTTTTTGTTTTTCGGGGTCAGGGGTGCCACTTGGGAGGCTCCTCGGGTGGAGAGTGCACCACCACTCTGGAGCTTCGACTCCGGGGTGGATCAGACCTTACCCCTAACCCTAACCATTACCCCAAACCCTAAGCCCATCCTCTAAAACAAATACAAAAAGAAAAAAGAAATATAAAAGGAAAAAGCTGGTTATGACCAAGTAGGCGTAACTTAAAGCTGAAAAGGAAAAAGAAATTTTAGAAAAGCTCGTTATAGCCAAGTAGGCATAACTTGAAGCTGACAAAGGAAAAGCTAACAAAGGCTAATAGAAACAGAAAAAGCTAAGTAAAGCAAATAAACCAAAGTAAGGTCAAACATAAGGCTAAGAAAAGCAAATTAAAGTCAAGACAGACAATTAGAGGAAAGGACGCTGGGAAGGGAAGGTTAGTTGGATAGAGGAAGTCGAAGGGGAAGGTTGTGGTAGTAGGAGCAGGTCAAGGGCCGGGGTAGTCATAGGCCAAGTCGGTCATGCTACCATACCACACACCAGTGCGCCTGAAGAAGGCCAAGTAGGCCGAAACGTTGCGCCAATACTGGTGATGGCAAGAAGCCAAATTTTTGGAAACCCCGCCACCTACGGGTGGTGGAAACTCATTTTTTGTTTTTCGGGGTCAGGGGTGCCACTTGGGAGGCTCCTCGGGTGGAGAGTGCACCACCACTCTGGAGCTTCGACTCCGGGGTGGATCAGACCTTACACCTAACTTCGCCAGGGCCTCCGGGGGGTTTTTCTTGGTGGTGTCTCTTGGCCCCTTTCAATTTTTAGAGCCCTAGTGGCCAAGCCCTCCCTAACCCCAACCCCAAGTTTTTTACCCTAACCCTAACCATTACCCCAAACCCTAAGCCCATCCTCTAAAACAAATACAAAAAGAAAAAAGAAATATAAAAGGAAAAAGCTGGTTATGACCAAGTAGGCGTAACTTAAAGCTGAAAAGGAAAAAGAAATTTTAGAAAAGCTCGTTATAGCCAAGTAGGCATAACTTGAAGCTGACAAAGGAAAAGCTAACAAAGGCTAATAGAAACAGAAAAAGCTAAGTAAAGCAAATAAACCAAAGTAAGGTCAAACATAAGGCTAAGAAAAGCAAATTAAAGTCAAGACAGACAATTAGAGGAAAGGACGCTGGGAAGGGAAGGTTAGTTGGATAGAGGAAGTCGAAGGGGAAGGTTGTGGTAGTAGGAGCAGGTCAAGGGCCGGGGTAGTCATAGGCCAAGTCGGTCATGCTACCATACCACACACCAGTGCGCCTGAAGAAGGCCAAGTAGGCCGAAACGTTGCGCCAATACTGGTGATGGCAAGAAGCCAAATTTTTGGAAACCCCGCCACCTACGGGTGGTGGAAACTCATTTTTTGTTTTTCGGGGTCAGGGGTGCCACTTGGGAGGCTCCTCGGGTGGAGAGTGCACCACCACTCTGGAGCTTCGACTCCGGGGTGGATCAGACCTTACACCTAACTTCGCCAGGGCCTCCGGGGGGTTTTTCTTGGTGGTGTCTCTTGGCCCCTTTCAATTTTTAGAGCCCTAGTGGCCAAGCCCTCCCTAACCCCAACCCCAAGTTTTTTACCCTAACCCTAACCATTACCCCAAACCCTAAGCCCATCCTCTAAAACAAATACAAAAAGAAAAAAGAAATATAAAAGGAAAAAGCTGGTTATGACCAAGTAGGCGTAACTTAAAGCTGAAAAGGAAAAAGAAATTTTAGAAAAGCTCGTTATAGCCAAGTAGGCATAACTTGAAGCTGACAAAGGAAAAGCTAACAAAGGCTAATAGAAACAGAAAAAGCTAAGTAAAGCAAATAAACCAAAGTAAGGTCAAACATAAGGCTAAGAAAAGCAAATTAAAGTCAAGACAGACAATTAGAGGAAAGGACGCTGGGAAGGGAAGGTTAGTTGGATAGAGGAAGTCGAAGGGGAAGGTTGTGGTAGTAGGAGCAGGTCAAGGGCCGGGGTAGTCATAGGCCAAGTCGGTCATGCTACCATACCACACACCAGTGCGCCTGAAGAAGGCCAAGTAGGCCGAAACGTTGCGCCAATACTGGTGATGGCAAGAAGCCAAATTTTTGGAAACCCCGCCACCTACGGGTGGTGGAAACTCATTTTTTGTTTTTCGGGGTCAGGGGTGCCACTTGGGAGGCTCCTCGGGTGGAGAGTGCACCACCACTCTGGAGCTTCGACTCCGGGGTGGATCAGACCTTACACCTAACTTCGCCAGGGCCTCCGGGGGGTTTTTCTTGGTGGTGTCTCTTGGCCCCTTTCAATTTTTAGAGCCCTAGTGGCCAAGCCCTCCCTAACCCCAACCCCAAGTTTTTTACCCTAACCCTAACCATTACCCCAAACCCTAAGCCCATCCTCTAAAACAAATACAAAAAGAAAAAAGAAATATAAAAGGAAAAAGCTGGTTATGACCAAGTAGGCGTAACTTAAAGCTGAAAAGGAAAAAGAAATTTTAGAAAAGCTCGTTATAGCCAAGTAGGCATAACTTGAAGCTGACAAAGGAAAAGCTAACAAAGGCTAATAGAAACAGAAAAAGCTAAGTAAAGCAAATAAACCAAAGTAAGGTCAAACATAAGGCTAAGAAAAGCAAATTAAAGTCAAGACAGACAATTAGAGGAAAGGACGCTGGGAAGGGAAGGTTAGTTGGATAGAGGAAGTCGAAGGGGAAGGTTGTGGTAGTAGGAGCAGGTCAAGGGCCGGGGTAGTCATAGGCCAAGTCGGTCATGCTACCATACCACACACCAGTGCGCCTGAAGAAGGCCAAGTAGGCCGAAACGTTGCGCCAATACTGGTGATGGCAAGAAGCCAAATTTTTGGAAACCCCGCCACCTACGGGTGGTGGAAACTCATTTTTTGTTTTTCGGGGTCAGGGGTGCCACTTGGGAGGCTCCTCGGGTGGAGAGTGCACCACCACTCTGGAGCTTCGACTCCGGGGTGGATCAGACCTTACACCTAACTTCGCCAGGGCCTCCGGGGGGTTTTTCTTGGTGGTGTCTCTTGGCCCCTTTCAATTTTTAGAGCCCTAGTGGCCAAGCCCTCCCTAACCCCAACCCCAAGTTTTTTACCCTAACCCTAACCATTACCCCAAACCCTAAGCCCATCCTCTAAAACAAATACAAAAAGAAAAAAGAAATATAAAAGGAAAAAGCTGGTTATGACCAAGTAGGCGTAACTTAAAGCTGAAAAGGAAAAAGAAATTTTAGAAAAGCTCGTTATAGCCAAGTAGGCATAACTTGAAGCTGACAAAGGAAAAGCTAACAAAGGCTAATAGAAACAGAAAAAGCTAAGTAAAGCAAATAAACCAAAGTAAGGTCAAACATAAGGCTAAGAAAAGCAAATTAAAGTCAAGACAGACAATTAGAGGAAAGGACGCTGGGAAGGGAAGGTTAGTTGGATAGAGGAAGTCGAAGGGGAAGGTTGTGGTAGTAGGAGCAGGTCAAGGGCCGGGGTAGTCATAGGCCAAGTCGGTCATGCTACCATACCACACACCAGTGCGCCTGAAGAAGGCCAAGTAGGCCGAAACGTTGCGCCAATACTGGTGATGGCAAGAAGCCAAATTTTTGGAAACCCCGCCACCTACGGGTGGTGGAAACTCATTTTTTGTTTTTCGGGGTCAGGGGTGCCACTTGGGAGGCTCCTCGGGTGGAGAGTGCACCACCACTCTGGAGCTTCGACTCCGGGGTGGATCAGACCTTACACCTAACTTCGCCAGGGCCTCCGGGGGGTTTTTCTTGGTGGTGTCTCTTGGCCCCTTTCAATTTTTAGAGCCCTAGTGGCCAAGCCCTCCCTAACCCCAACCCCAAGTTTTTTACCCTAACCCTAACCATTACCCCAAACCCTAAGCCCATCCTCTAAAACAAATACAAAAAGAAAAAAGAAATATAAAAGGAAAAAGCTGGTTATGACCAAGTAGGCGTAACTTAAAGCTGAAAAGGAAAAAGAAATTTTAGAAAAGCTCGTTATAGCCAAGTAGGCATAACTTGAAGCTGACAAAGGAAAAGCTAACAAAGGCTAATAGAAACAGAAAAAGCTAAGTAAAGCAAATAAACCAAAGTAAGGTCAAACATAAGGCTAAGAAAAGCAAATTAAAGTCAAGACAGACAATTAGAGGAAAGGACGCTGGGAAGGGAAGGTTAGTTGGATAGAGGAAGTCGAAGGGGAAGGTTGTGGTAGTAGGAGCAGGTCAAGGGCCGGGGTAGTCATAGGCCAAGTCGGTCATGCTACCATACCACACACCAGTGCGCCTGAAGAAGGCCAAGTAGGCCGAAACGTTGCGCCAATACTGGTGATGGCAAGAAGCCAAATTTTTGGAAACCCCGCCACCTACGGGTGGTGGAAACTCATTTTTTGTTTTTCGGGGTCAGGGGTGCCACTTGGGAGGCTCCTCGGGTGGAGAGTGCACCACCACTCTGGAGCTTCGACTCCGGGGTGGATCAGACCTTACACCTAACTTCGCCAGGGCCTCCGGGGGGTTTTTCTTGGTGGTGTCTCTTGGCCCCTTTCAATTTTTAGAGCCCTAGTGGCCAAGCCCTCCCTAACCCCAACCCCAAGTTTTTTACCCTAACCCTAACCATTACCCCAAACCCTAAGCCCATCCTCTAAAACAAATACAAAAAGAAAAAAGAAATATAAAAGGAAAAAGCTGGTTATGACCAAGTAGGCGTAACTTAAAGCTGAAAAGGAAAAAGAAATTTTAGAAAAGCTCGTTATAGCCAAGTAGGCATAACTTGAAGCTGACAAAGGAAAAGCTAACAAAGGCTAATAGAAACAGAAAAAGCTAAGTAAAGCAAATAAACCAAAGTAAGGTCAAACATAAGGCTAAGAAAAGCAAATTAAAGTCAAGACAGACAATTAGAGGAAAGGACGCTGGGAAGGGAAGGTTAGTTGGATAGAGGAAGTCGAAGGGGAAGGTTGTGGTAGTAGGAGCAGGTCAAGGGCCGGGGTAGTCATAGGCCAAGTCGGTCATGCTACCATACCACACACCAGTGCGCCTGAAGAAGGCCAAGTAGGCCGAAACGTTGCGCCAATACTGGTGATGGCAAGAAGCCAAATTTTTGGAAACCCCGCCACCTACGGGTGGTGGAAACTCATTTTTTGTTTTTCGGGGTCAGGGGTGCCACTTGGGAGGCTCCTCGGGTGGAGAGTGCACCACCACTCTGGAGCTTCGACTCCGGGGTGGATCAGACCTTACACCTAACCCTAACCCTAACCCTAACCCCCTAACCCCCTAACCCTAACCCTAACCCTAACCCACTCTCTCTCTCCCTCTCTCTCTCTCCCTCTCTCTCTCGCTCTCTCTCCCTCTCTCTCTGCCTAATTCTAACCTCTTCCCCTTCTCTTTTCCTAATCCTAACCACCCCCCTCCCCTTTCCCTAATCCTAACCCCTCCCCTTCCCTTTTTCCTAAACTTAACCACTCCCCCTACCCTTTCCCTAACCCTAACCACCTTTCCCCACCCTCCTTAGTTTCATCCTGCTCATCACTTGGCCTTTGACCCTTTTTTTCTCCTGGATCGGACTCTCATGGAACCTGGAGGATGGCGGCGTTGGAAAGCTGGACCCTGAATTAGTGGGAATGGAGGTAACTTGCATCTCTCTGTGACATTCGAGAGCTTAGTTACTCCAGGATGTTTCCCTTTGGGAGACTGTTGCGCCCCCTTGTGGTGGTCATGGCCTCTTGAAATTGACACCGATGGAAAGCCGATGGCTGACAACCCCCGTGACTCTTAAAACATTTTCTCACTTTGTTTCCTTTAATATAATTTTTTTCATCCTAATATGGCTCATCTTGAATCCACTTCCTGGTCTGGGGCCTGCTGGGTAATCTGTCTTTTTCACGTTTTTTCATTATTTCAGTGATTTAACTAGGCTAAAAGACCTTGTTGTCATATATTTTCGGACTCGTCTTATTGTGCGGCTTCAGAATTTTTACTTTTCGTGGCCGCTTTTGACTTTTTAATATTCTAACCATGACAGAACACTCCGTCTCACACAGTGACCTCTTGACGATGTGCACTCGCCCACATCTATAAAGTTAACTTAAATTAGACACACCTCCTGGAGTCGAGCGGTGTATGGGACACAGGAGTGGCTTGAACACCGGGTGACGGCGGAGGAGGGCTGGACCTCGGCTCTGATTGGCTGGACTGAGGCTATCTGTTGGTGCTAACATCCAGTGTTGGCTGATCAGTGGGTAAGTTGTCCTTTATCCCATTTTTCAATTATGTCCCTCTTCTCTTCCTCACCTAGACTGTGCTTGGCTCTCTGGAGGTTTTACAATTAAATTATTGTTTATTCAGTATAATTAAAATAATTAATTACTTTAATAAAATTGTTAACAGTTGCTCTGATTTCCCTTCTTTTGCGGTTAGCTTCGCCACTGTTAGCGTTCGCTTAACGAACATATTTTAAATATAATACTTTAAAAGCAATATTTGATGGTTACTGGCATAATCTAAGGAACCACTTTACTGGGTTTAAACGTTTTTCGATCCTGTTCTTATTTCAATTTTCTGATTTAAACTGTTGATGGCTGGGGTGATAGTATTAAAATGGAAATAATACTAATAAAACTAGGCTTTATTAGCACTAATATGATCACCTGACACCCACTGCCTTTTAGCTTTAACCTTTGACCTCCGCTAATTGGCTATGGAATACACACCGGGATCTGATCAATCTCGGCGGGCCCCCCTCGAGTAGGGTGTCTGGTGGTAATGGCCGAAACACCCGAGGATCTTGAGGTTCACCACTGAGGATGTATTCCACAACTCGTCTTATTAAATTAGTTTATTACTTAGTTTATTACTTAATTTATTTATCCAGGAATGAATACAAAAGTAGGGGAATAAAATAGAATAAACTACAAAAATAAAATTAAATATTCAGATGAGACACAATAATTTAATAATATAAAATAATACAATTTTATTCAATGACATTAATATATATAATATAAAATAAAATATAATGGAAAATGATTTGTTAATTAAACTCAATTACATTTTATTAGTTGTTCTCCCTTAACCATTTTGCTTTTCAGCATATTTATGAGTCCTTTCGGGGACCTTCAAGTTGATGTTGCAGGTTCCCTTCCCTCACATTCTCACTTACTGTCTCCCTCCGCTTCCCTCTCCCTTCTTACGGGGGGTGATGGGTTGGGGAGGGGGACTCAGGGCTGCCTAGCTGGCACGGTATTGGTGAAGATGTAGGCACATCTCCCTTTACTGAACACCCTGTTCCCTCTCTTCTCTCTCTCTCTCTCTCTCTCTTTGTATCTCTCTGTATCTCTCTCTCTCTCTCTCTTTCTCTCCCTACCTCACATTCTCACTTTCTGTCTCCCTCCGCTTCCCTCTCCCTTCTTACGGGGGGTGATGGGTTGGGGAGGGGGACTCAGGGCTGCCTAGCTGGCACGGTATTGGTGAAGATGTAGGCACATCTCCCTTTACTGAACACCCTGTTCCCTCTCCTCTCTCTCTCTCTCTCTCTCTGTATATCTCTCTCTCTCTCTCTCTCTCTCTCTCTCTTTCTCTCCCTACCTCACATTCTCACTTTGTCTCCCTCCGCTTCCCTCTCCCTTCTTACGGGGGGTGATGGGTTGGGGAGGGGGACTCAGGGCTGCCTAGCTGGCACGGTATTGGTGAAGATGTAGGCACATCTCCCTTTACTGAACACCCTGTTCCCTCTCCTCTCTCTCTCTCTCTCTCTCTCTCTCTCTGTATCTCTCTCTCTCTCTCTCTCTTTCTCTCCCTACCTCACATTCTCACTTTCTGTCTCCCTCCACTTCCCTCTCCCTTCTTACGGGGGGTGATGGGTTGGGGAGGGGGACTCAGGACTGCCTGGCTGGCACGGTATTGGTGAAGATGTAGGCACATCTCCCTTTACTGAACACCCTGTTCCCTCTCCTCTGCTTCGTCCTTCCTCTCGCTACTCACGTTTTTCCTTTTTTAGTGGAGGGGGATTCGCTCGACCTGGGTCTCCAGGGCTGCGTTCCCCCTCTCCTTCCCTCTCCTCTCCAACAGGTTTACCTAGCTGGTACGGTATTTGTGAAGGTGTAGGCACATCTCCCTTTACTGAACACCCTGCTCCCTCTCCTCTGCTTTGTCCTTCCTCTCGCCACTCACGTTTTTCCTTTTTTACTGGAGGGGGACTCGTTCGACCTGGGTCTCCAGGGCTGCGTTCCCCCTCTCCTTCCCTCCCCCTCCTCGCTCGACCTGGGTCTCCAGGGCTGCGTTCCCCCTCTCCTTCCCTCCCCCCTCGTCGCTCGACCTGGGTCTCCAGGGCTGCGTTCCCCCTCTCCTTTCCTCCCCTCTCCTCGCTCGACCTGGGTCTCCAGGGCTGCGTTCCCCCTCTCCTTCCCTCCCCTCTCCTCGCTCGACCTGGGTCTCCAGGGCTGCGTTCCCCCTCTCCTTCCCTCCCCTCTCCAACGGGTTTGCCTGGCTGGCACGGTATTGGTGTAGATGTAGGCACATCTCCCTTTACTGAACACCCTGTTCCCTCTCCTCTGCTTTGTCTCTCCCCTCTGTCCCCTTTCTTCTACCAACTCCCTCCCCTTCCCTCTCCCTTCTCGTGGGGGCTGGTGGGTTGGGGAGGGGGACTCAGGGCTGCCTAGCTGGCACGGTATTGGTGAAGATGTAGGCACATCTCCCTTTACTGAACACCCTGTTCCCTCTCCTCTGCTTCGTCCTTCCTCTCGATGCTCACGCTTTTTCTTTTTTTAGTGGAGGGGGACTCGCTCGACCTGGGTCTCCAGGGCTGCGTTCCCCCTCTCCTTCCCTCCCCTCTACAACGGGTTTGCCTAGCTGGCACGGTATTGGTGTAGATGTAGACACATCTCCCTTTACTGGACACCTGGTCTCCTCTTCCGTTACGCCTGATTTCTTTGTTGTTGGTGTGGTCACCCAGAACCCCTTCTTCCCCCAATCCGATACCGGTGATACACAGCGATGGGAGATTGTCTGAGTGACATGCGCCGGCCAGTGCTTTGCCCTTTACTCCCCACACCAAACCGCGTGCGTCGTCGGACCACAAGGGGGGATTCATTGAGATAGATTATCTTACCCTAACCTGCCAGAGCCTTCGGACAAACGGGTCTCCTTAAGCGCAATCGTATTTATCGGTGGTCGTTTTTCCTCCCAATTTGATGGATGGCCGTACCAACACTTTACCATACCATCCTAGTACCTTTAACTCCGCCCCTTACCTATGATAAGCACTCTGTCTCCCTTTTTCTCTCTCTCGCTCTCTCTCTCTCTTTTTCTCTCTCTCCCACTCTCTCTCTCCCTCTCTCTCTCTCCCTCTCTCTCTCGCTCTCTCTCCCTCTCTCTCTGCCTAATTCTAACCTCTTCCCCTTCTCTTTTCCTAATCCTAACCACCCCCCTCCCCTTTCCCTAATCCTAACCCCTCCCCTTCCCTTTTTCCTAAACTTAACCACTCCCCCTACCCTTTCCCTAACCCTAACCACCTTTCCCCACCCTCCTTAGTTTCATCCTGCTCATCACTTGGCCTTTGACCCTTTTTTTCTCCTGGATCGGACTCTCATGGAACCTGGAGGATGGCGGCGTTGGAAAGCTGGACCCTGAATTAGTGGGAATGGAGGTAACTTGCATCTCTCTGTGACATTCGAGAGCTTAGTTACTCCAGGATGTTTCCCTTTGGGAGACTGTTGCGCCCCCTTGTGGTGGTCATGGCCTCTTGAAATTGACACCGATGGAAAGCCGATGGCTGACAACCCCCGTGACTCTTAAAACATTTTCTCACTTTGTTTCCTTTAATATAATTTTTTTCATCCTAATATGGCTCATCTTGAATCCACTTCCTGGTCTGGGGCCTGCTGGGTAATCTGTCTTTTTCACGTTTTTTCATTATTTCAGTGATTTAACTAGGCTAAAAGACCTTGTTGTCATATATTTTCGGACTCGTCTTATTGTGCGGCTTCAGAATTTTTACTTTTCGTGGCCGCTTTTGACTTTTTAATATTCTAACCATGACAGAACACTCCGTCTCACACAGTGACCTCTTGACGATGTGCACTCGCCCACATCTATAAAGTTAACTTAAATTAGACACACCTCCTGGAGTCGAGCGGTGTATGGGACACAGGAGTGGCTTGAACACCGGGTGACGGCGGAGGAGGGCTGGACCTCGGCTCTGATTGGCTGGACTGAGGCTATCTGTTGGTGCTAACATCCAGTGTTGGCTGATCAGTGGGTAAGTTGTCCTTTATCCCATTTTTCAATTATGTCCCTCTTCTCTTCCTCACCTAGACTGTGCTTGGCTCTCTGGAGGTTTTACAATTAAATTATTGTTTATTCAGTATAATTAAAATAATTAATTACTTTAATAAAATTGTTAACAGTTGCTCTGATTTCCCTTCTTTTGCGGTTAGCTTCGCCACTGTTAGCGTTCGCTTAACGAACATATTTTAAATATAATACTTTAAAAGCAATATTTGATGGTTACTGGCATAATCTAAGGAACCACTTTACTGGGTTTAAACGTTTTTCGATCCTGTTCTTATTTCAATTTTCTGATTTAAACTGTTGATGGCTGGGGTGATAGTATTAAAATGGAAATAATACTAATAAAACTAGGCTTTATTAGCACTAATATGATCACCTGACACCCACTGCCTTTTAGCTTTAACCTTTGACCTCCGCTAATTGGCTATGGAATACACACCGGGATCTGATCAATCTCGGCGGGCCCCCCTCGAGTAGGGTGTCTGGTGGTAATGGCCGAAACACCCGAGGATCTTGAGGTTCACCACTGAGGATGTATTCCACAACTCGTCTTATTAAATTAGTTTATTACTTAGTTTATTACTTAATTTATTTATCCAGGAATGAATACAAAAGTAGGGGAATAAAATAGAATAAACTACAAAAATAAAATTAAATATTCAGATGAGACACAATAATTTAATAATATAAAATAATACAATTTTATTCAATGACATTAATATATATAATATAAAATAAAATATAATGGAAAATGATTTGTTAATTAAACTCAATTACATTTTATTAGTTGTTCTCCCTTAACCATTTTGCTTTTCAGCATATTTATGAGTCCTTTCGGGGACCTTCAAGTTGATGTTGCAGGTTCCCTTCCCTCACATTCTCACTTACTGTCTCCCTCCGCTTCCCTCTCCCTTCTTACGGGGGGTGATGGGTTGGGGAGGGGGACTCAGGGCTGCCTAGCTGGCACGGTATTGGTGAAGATGTAGGCACATCTCCCTTTACTGAACACCCTGTTCCCTCTCTTCTCTCTCTCTCTCTCTCTCTCTTTGTATCTCTCTGTATCTCTCTCTCTCTCTCTCTTTCTCTCCCTACCTCACATTCTCACTTTCTGTCTCCCTCCGCTTCCCTCTCCCTTCTTACGGGGGGTGATGGGTTGGGGAGGGGGACTCAGGGCTGCCTAGCTGGCACGGTATTGGTGAAGATGTAGGCACATCTCCCTTTACTGAACACCCTGTTCCCTCTCCTCTCTCTCTCTCTCTCTCTCTGTATATCTCTCTCTCTCTCTCTCTCTCTCTCTCTCTTTCTCTCCCTACCTCACATTCTCACTTTGTCTCCCTCCGCTTCCCTCTCCCTTCTTACGGGGGGTGATGGGTTGGGGAGGGGGACTCAGGGCTGCCTAGCTGGCACGGTATTGGTGAAGATGTAGGCACATCTCCCTTTACTGAACACCCTGTTCCCTCTCCTCTCTCTCTCTCTCTCTCTCTCTCTCTCTGTATCTCTCTCTCTCTCTCTCTCTTTCTCTCCCTACCTCACATTCTCACTTTCTGTCTCCCTCCACTTCCCTCTCCCTTCTTACGGGGGGTGATGGGTTGGGGAGGGGGACTCAGGACTGCCTGGCTGGCACGGTATTGGTGAAGATGTAGGCACATCTCCCTTTACTGAACACCCTGTTCCCTCTCCTCTGCTTCGTCCTTCCTCTCGCTACTCACGTTTTTCCTTTTTTAGTGGAGGGGGATTCGCTCGACCTGGGTCTCCAGGGCTGCGTTCCCCCTCTCCTTCCCTCTCCTCTCCAACAGGTTTACCTAGCTGGTACGGTATTTGTGAAGGTGTAGGCACATCTCCCTTTACTGAACACCCTGCTCCCTCTCCTCTGCTTTGTCCTTCCTCTCGCCACTCACGTTTTTCCTTTTTTACTGGAGGGGGACTCGTTCGACCTGGGTCTCCAGGGCTGCGTTCCCCCTCTCCTTCCCTCCCCCTCCTCGCTCGACCTGGGTCTCCAGGGCTGCGTTCCCCCTCTCCTTCCCTCCCCCCTCGTCGCTCGACCTGGGTCTCCAGGGCTGCGTTCCCCCTCTCCTTTCCTCCCCTCTCCTCGCTCGACCTGGGTCTCCAGGGCTGCGTTCCCCCTCTCCTTCCCTCCCCTCTCCTCGCTCGACCTGGGTCTCCAGGGCTGCGTTCCCCCTCTCCTTCCCTCCCCTCTCCAACGGGTTTGCCTGGCTGGCACGGTATTGGTGTAGATGTAGGCACATCTCCCTTTACTGAACACCCTGTTCCCTCTCCTCTGCTTTGTCTCTCCCCTCTGTCCCCTTTCTTCTACCAACTCCCTCCCCTTCCCTCTCCCTTCTCGTGGGGGCTGGTGGGTTGGGGAGGGGGACTCAGGGCTGCCTAGCTGGCACGGTATTGGTGAAGATGTAGGCACATCTCCCTTTACTGAACACCCTGTTCCCTCTCCTCTGCTTCGTCCTTCCTCTCGATGCTCACGCTTTTTCTTTTTTTAGTGGAGGGGGACTCGCTCGACCTGGGTCTCCAGGGCTGCGTTCCCCCTCTCCTTCCCTCCCCTCTACAACGGGTTTGCCTAGCTGGCACGGTATTGGTGTAGATGTAGACACATCTCCCTTTACTGGACACCTGGTCTCCTCTTCCGTTACGCCTGATTTCTTTGTTGTTGGTGTGGTCACCCAGAACCCCTTCTTCCCCCAATCCGATACCGGTGATACACAGCGATGGGAGATTGTCTGAGTGACATGCGCCGGCCAGTGCTTTGCCCTTTACTCCCCACACCAAACCGCGTGCGTCGTCGGACCACAAGGGGGGATTCATTGAGATAGATTATCTTACCCTAACCTGCCAGAGCCTTCGGACAAACGGGTCTCCTTAAGCGCAATCGTATTTATCGGTGGTCGTTTTTCCTCCCAATTTGATGGATGGCCGTACCAACACTTTACCATACCATCCTAGTACCTTTAACTCCGCCCCTTACCTATGATAAGCACTCTGTCTCCCTTTTTCTCTCTCTCGCTCTCTCTCTCTCTTTTTCTCTCTCTCCCACTCTCTCTCTCCCTCTCTCTCTCTCCCTCTCTCTCTCGCTCTCTCTCCCTCTCTCTCTGCCTAATTCTAACCTCTTCCCCTTCTCTTTTCCTAATCCTAACCACCCCCCTCCCCTTTCCCTAATCCTAACCCCTCCCCTTCCCTTTTTCCTAAACTTAACCACTCCCCCTACCCTTTCCCTAACCCTAACCACCTTTCCCCACCCTCCTTAGTTTCATCCTGCTCATCACTTGGCCTTTGACCCTTTTTTTCTCCTGGATCGGACTCTCATGGAACCTGGAGGATGGCGGCGTTGGAAAGCTGGACCCTGAATTAGTGGGAATGGAGGTAACTTGCATCTCTCTGTGACATTCGAGAGCTTAGTTACTCCAGGATGTTTCCCTTTGGGAGACTGTTGCGCCCCCTTGTGGTGGTCATGGCCTCTTGAAATTGACACCGATGGAAAGCCGATGGCTGACAACCCCCGTGACTCTTAAAACATTTTCTCACTTTGTTTCCTTTAATATAATTTTTTTCATCCTAATATGGCTCATCTTGAATCCACTTCCTGGTCTGGGGCCTGCTGGGTAATCTGTCTTTTTCACGTTTTTTCATTATTTCAGTGATTTAACTAGGCTAAAAGACCTTGTTGTCATATATTTTCGGACTCGTCTTATTGTGCGGCTTCAGAATTTTTACTTTTCGTGGCCGCTTTTGACTTTTTAATATTCTAACCATGACAGAACACTCCGTCTCACACAGTGACCTCTTGACGATGTGCACTCGCCCACATCTATAAAGTTAACTTAAATTAGACACACCTCCTGGAGTCGAGCGGTGTATGGGACACAGGAGTGGCTTGAACACCGGGTGACGGCGGAGGAGGGCTGGACCTCGGCTCTGATTGGCTGGACTGAGGCTATCTGTTGGTGCTAACATCCAGTGTTGGCTGATCAGTGGGTAAGTTGTCCTTTATCCCATTTTTCAATTATGTCCCTCTTCTCTTCCTCACCTAGACTGTGCTTGGCTCTCTGGAGGTTTTACAATTAAATTATTGTTTATTCAGTATAATTAAAATAATTAATTACTTTAATAAAATTGTTAACAGTTGCTCTGATTTCCCTTCTTTTGCGGTTAGCTTCGCCACTGTTAGCGTTCGCTTAACGAACATATTTTAAATATAATACTTTAAAAGCAATATTTGATGGTTACTGGCATAATCTAAGGAACCACTTTACTGGGTTTAAACGTTTTTCGATCCTGTTCTTATTTCAATTTTCTGATTTAAACTGTTGATGGCTGGGGTGATAGTATTAAAATGGAAATAATACTAATAAAACTAGGCTTTATTAGCACTAATATGATCACCTGACACCCACTGCCTTTTAGCTTTAACCTTTGACCTCCGCTAATTGGCTATGGAATACACACCGGGATCTGATCAATCTCGGCGGGCCCCCCTCGAGTAGGGTGTCTGGTGGTAATGGCCGAAACACCCGAGGATCTTGAGGTTCACCACTGAGGATGTATTCCACAACTCGTCTTATTAAATTAGTTTATTACTTAGTTTATTACTTAATTTATTTATCCAGGAATGAATACAAAAGTAGGGGAATAAAATAGAATAAACTACAAAAATAAAATTAAATATTCAGATGAGACACAATAATTTAATAATATAAAATAATACAATTTTATTCAATGACATTAATATATATAATATAAAATAAAATATAATGGAAAATGATTTGTTAATTAAACTCAATTACATTTTATTAGTTGTTCTCCCTTAACCATTTTGCTTTTCAGCATATTTATGAGTCCTTTCGGGGACCTTCAAGTTGATGTTGCAGGTTCCCTTCCCTCACATTCTCACTTACTGTCTCCCTCCGCTTCCCTCTCCCTTCTTACGGGGGGTGATGGGTTGGGGAGGGGGACTCAGGGCTGCCTAGCTGGCACGGTATTGGTGAAGATGTAGGCACATCTCCCTTTACTGAACACCCTGTTCCCTCTCTTCTCTCTCTCTCTCTCTCTCTCTTTGTATCTCTCTGTATCTCTCTCTCTCTCTCTCTTTCTCTCCCTACCTCACATTCTCACTTTCTGTCTCCCTCCGCTTCCCTCTCCCTTCTTACGGGGGGTGATGGGTTGGGGAGGGGGACTCAGGGCTGCCTAGCTGGCACGGTATTGGTGAAGATGTAGGCACATCTCCCTTTACTGAACACCCTGTTCCCTCTCCTCTCTCTCTCTCTCTCTCTCTGTATATCTCTCTCTCTCTCTCTCTCTCTCTCTCTCTTTCTCTCCCTACCTCACATTCTCACTTTGTCTCCCTCCGCTTCCCTCTCCCTTCTTACGGGGGGTGATGGGTTGGGGAGGGGGACTCAGGGCTGCCTAGCTGGCACGGTATTGGTGAAGATGTAGGCACATCTCCCTTTACTGAACACCCTGTTCCCTCTCCTCTCTCTCTCTCTCTCTCTCTCTCTCTCTGTATCTCTCTCTCTCTCTCTCTCTTTCTCTCCCTACCTCACATTCTCACTTTCTGTCTCCCTCCACTTCCCTCTCCCTTCTTACGGGGGGTGATGGGTTGGGGAGGGGGACTCAGGACTGCCTGGCTGGCACGGTATTGGTGAAGATGTAGGCACATCTCCCTTTACTGAACACCCTGTTCCCTCTCCTCTGCTTCGTCCTTCCTCTCGCTACTCACGTTTTTCCTTTTTTAGTGGAGGGGGATTCGCTCGACCTGGGTCTCCAGGGCTGCGTTCCCCCTCTCCTTCCCTCTCCTCTCCAACAGGTTTACCTAGCTGGTACGGTATTTGTGAAGGTGTAGGCACATCTCCCTTTACTGAACACCCTGCTCCCTCTCCTCTGCTTTGTCCTTCCTCTCGCCACTCACGTTTTTCCTTTTTTACTGGAGGGGGACTCGTTCGACCTGGGTCTCCAGGGCTGCGTTCCCCCTCTCCTTCCCTCCCCCTCCTCGCTCGACCTGGGTCTCCAGGGCTGCGTTCCCCCTCTCCTTCCCTCCCCCCTCGTCGCTCGACCTGGGTCTCCAGGGCTGCGTTCCCCCTCTCCTTTCCTCCCCTCTCCTCGCTCGACCTGGGTCTCCAGGGCTGCGTTCCCCCTCTCCTTCCCTCCCCTCTCCTCGCTCGACCTGGGTCTCCAGGGCTGCGTTCCCCCTCTCCTTCCCTCCCCTCTCCAACGGGTTTGCCTGGCTGGCACGGTATTGGTGTAGATGTAGGCACATCTCCCTTTACTGAACACCCTGTTCCCTCTCCTCTGCTTTGTCTCTCCCCTCTGTCCCCTTTCTTCTACCAACTCCCTCCCCTTCCCTCTCCCTTCTCGTGGGGGCTGGTGGGTTGGGGAGGGGGACTCAGGGCTGCCTAGCTGGCACGGTATTGGTGAAGATGTAGGCACATCTCCCTTTACTGAACACCCTGTTCCCTCTCCTCTGCTTCGTCCTTCCTCTCGATGCTCACGCTTTTTCTTTTTTTAGTGGAGGGGGACTCGCTCGACCTGGGTCTCCAGGGCTGCGTTCCCCCTCTCCTTCCCTCCCCTCTACAACGGGTTTGCCTAGCTGGCACGGTATTGGTGTAGATGTAGACACATCTCCCTTTACTGGACACCTGGTCTCCTCTTCCGTTACGCCTGATTTCTTTGTTGTTGGTGTGGTCACCCAGAACCCCTTCTTCCCCCAATCCGATACCGGTGATACACAGCGATGGGAGATTGTCTGAGTGACATGCGCCGGCCAGTGCTTTGCCCTTTACTCCCCACACCAAACCGCGTGCGTCGTCGGACCACAAGGGGGGATTCATTGAGATAGATTATCTTACCCTAACCTGCCAGAGCCTTCGGACAAACGGGTCTCCTTAAGCGCAATCGTATTTATCGGTGGTCGTTTTTCCTCCCAATTTGATGGATGGCCGTACCAACACTTTACCATACCATCCTAGTACCTTTAACTCCGCCCCTTACCTATGATAAGCACTCTGTCTCCCTTTTTCTCTCTCTCGCTCTCTCTCTCTCTTTTTCTCTCTCTCCCACTCTCTCTCTCCCTCTCTCTCTCTCCCTCTCTCTCTCGCTCTCTCTCCCTCTCTCTCTGCCTAATTCTAACCTCTTCCCCTTCTCTTTTCCTAATCCTAACCACCCCCCTCCCCTTTCCCTAATCCTAACCCCTCCCCTTCCCTTTTTCCTAAACTTAACCACTCCCCCTACCCTTTCCCTAACCCTAACCACCTTTCCCCACCCTCCTTAGTTTCATCCTGCTCATCACTTGGCCTTTGACCCTTTTTTTCTCCTGGATCGGACTCTCATGGAACCTGGAGGATGGCGGCGTTGGAAAGCTGGACCCTGAATTAGTGGGAATGGAGGTAACTTGCATCTCTCTGTGACATTCGAGAGCTTAGTTACTCCAGGATGTTTCCCTTTGGGAGACTGTTGCGCCCCCTTGTGGTGGTCATGGCCTCTTGAAATTGACACCGATGGAAAGCCGATGGCTGACAACCCCCGTGACTCTTAAAACATTTTCTCACTTTGTTTCCTTTAATATAATTTTTTTCATCCTAATATGGCTCATCTTGAATCCACTTCCTGGTCTGGGGCCTGCTGGGTAATCTGTCTTTTTCACGTTTTTTCATTATTTCAGTGATTTAACTAGGCTAAAAGACCTTGTTGTCATATATTTTCGGACTCGTCTTATTGTGCGGCTTCAGAATTTTTACTTTTCGTGGCCGCTTTTGACTTTTTAATATTCTAACCATGACAGAACACTCCGTCTCACACAGTGACCTCTTGACGATGTGCACTCGCCCACATCTATAAAGTTAACTTAAATTAGACACACCTCCTGGAGTCGAGCGGTGTATGGGACACAGGAGTGGCTTGAACACCGGGTGACGGCGGAGGAGGGCTGGACCTCGGCTCTGATTGGCTGGACTGAGGCTATCTGTTGGTGCTAACATCCAGTGTTGGCTGATCAGTGGGTAAGTTGTCCTTTATCCCATTTTTCAATTATGTCCCTCTTCTCTTCCTCACCTAGACTGTGCTTGGCTCTCTGGAGGTTTTACAATTAAATTATTGTTTATTCAGTATAATTAAAATAATTAATTACTTTAATAAAATTGTTAACAGTTGCTCTGATTTCCCTTCTTTTGCGGTTAGCTTCGCCACTGTTAGCGTTCGCTTAACGAACATATTTTAAATATAATACTTTAAAAGCAATATTTGATGGTTACTGGCATAATCTAAGGAACCACTTTACTGGGTTTAAACGTTTTTCGATCCTGTTCTTATTTCAATTTTCTGATTTAAACTGTTGATGGCTGGGGTGATAGTATTAAAATGGAAATAATACTAATAAAACTAGGCTTTATTAGCACTAATATGATCACCTGACACCCACTGCCTTTTAGCTTTAACCTTTGACCTCCGCTAATTGGCTATGGAATACACACCGGGATCTGATCAATCTCGGCGGGCCCCCCTCGAGTAGGGTGTCTGGTGGTAATGGCCGAAACACCCGAGGATCTTGAGGTTCACCACTGAGGATGTATTCCACAACTCGTCTTATTAAATTAGTTTATTACTTAGTTTATTACTTAATTTATTTATCCAGGAATGAATACAAAAGTAGGGGAATAAAATAGAATAAACTACAAAAATAAAATTAAATATTCAGATGAGACACAATAATTTAATAATATAAAATAATACAATTTTATTCAATGACATTAATATATATAATATAAAATAAAATATAATGGAAAATGATTTGTTAATTAAACTCAATTACATTTTATTAGTTGTTCTCCCTTAACCATTTTGCTTTTCAGCATATTTATGAGTCCTTTCGGGGACCTTCAAGTTGATGTTGCAGGTTCCCTTCCCTCACATTCTCACTTACTGTCTCCCTCCGCTTCCCTCTCCCTTCTTACGGGGGGTGATGGGTTGGGGAGGGGGACTCAGGGCTGCCTAGCTGGCACGGTATTGGTGAAGATGTAGGCACATCTCCCTTTACTGAACACCCTGTTCCCTCTCTTCTCTCTCTCTCTCTCTCTCTCTTTGTATCTCTCTGTATCTCTCTCTCTCTCTCTCTTTCTCTCCCTACCTCACATTCTCACTTTCTGTCTCCCTCCGCTTCCCTCTCCCTTCTTACGGGGGGTGATGGGTTGGGGAGGGGGACTCAGGGCTGCCTAGCTGGCACGGTATTGGTGAAGATGTAGGCACATCTCCCTTTACTGAACACCCTGTTCCCTCTCCTCTCTCTCTCTCTCTCTCTCTGTATATCTCTCTCTCTCTCTCTCTCTCTCTCTCTCTTTCTCTCCCTACCTCACATTCTCACTTTGTCTCCCTCCGCTTCCCTCTCCCTTCTTACGGGGGGTGATGGGTTGGGGAGGGGGACTCAGGGCTGCCTAGCTGGCACGGTATTGGTGAAGATGTAGGCACATCTCCCTTTACTGAACACCCTGTTCCCTCTCCTCTCTCTCTCTCTCTCTCTCTCTCTCTCTGTATCTCTCTCTCTCTCTCTCTCTTTCTCTCCCTACCTCACATTCTCACTTTCTGTCTCCCTCCACTTCCCTCTCCCTTCTTACGGGGGGTGATGGGTTGGGGAGGGGGACTCAGGACTGCCTGGCTGGCACGGTATTGGTGAAGATGTAGGCACATCTCCCTTTACTGAACACCCTGTTCCCTCTCCTCTGCTTCGTCCTTCCTCTCGCTACTCACGTTTTTCCTTTTTTAGTGGAGGGGGATTCGCTCGACCTGGGTCTCCAGGGCTGCGTTCCCCCTCTCCTTCCCTCTCCTCTCCAACAGGTTTACCTAGCTGGTACGGTATTTGTGAAGGTGTAGGCACATCTCCCTTTACTGAACACCCTGCTCCCTCTCCTCTGCTTTGTCCTTCCTCTCGCCACTCACGTTTTTCCTTTTTTACTGGAGGGGGACTCGTTCGACCTGGGTCTCCAGGGCTGCGTTCCCCCTCTCCTTCCCTCCCCCTCCTCGCTCGACCTGGGTCTCCAGGGCTGCGTTCCCCCTCTCCTTCCCTCCCCCCTCGTCGCTCGACCTGGGTCTCCAGGGCTGCGTTCCCCCTCTCCTTTCCTCCCCTCTCCTCGCTCGACCTGGGTCTCCAGGGCTGCGTTCCCCCTCTCCTTCCCTCCCCTCTCCTCGCTCGACCTGGGTCTCCAGGGCTGCGTTCCCCCTCTCCTTCCCTCCCCTCTCCAACGGGTTTGCCTGGCTGGCACGGTATTGGTGTAGATGTAGGCACATCTCCCTTTACTGAACACCCTGTTCCCTCTCCTCTGCTTTGTCTCTCCCCTCTGTCCCCTTTCTTCTACCAACTCCCTCCCCTTCCCTCTCCCTTCTCGTGGGGGCTGGTGGGTTGGGGAGGGGGACTCAGGGCTGCCTAGCTGGCACGGTATTGGTGAAGATGTAGGCACATCTCCCTTTACTGAACACCCTGTTCCCTCTCCTCTGCTTCGTCCTTCCTCTCGATGCTCACGCTTTTTCTTTTTTTAGTGGAGGGGGACTCGCTCGACCTGGGTCTCCAGGGCTGCGTTCCCCCTCTCCTTCCCTCCCCTCTACAACGGGTTTGCCTAGCTGGCACGGTATTGGTGTAGATGTAGACACATCTCCCTTTACTGGACACCTGGTCTCCTCTTCCGTTACGCCTGATTTCTTTGTTGTTGGTGTGGTCACCCAGAACCCCTTCTTCCCCCAATCCGATACCGGTGATACACAGCGATGGGAGATTGTCTGAGTGACATGCGCCGGCCAGTGCTTTGCCCTTTACTCCCCACACCAAACCGCGTGCGTCGTCGGACCACAAGGGGGGATTCATTGAGATAGATTATCTTACCCTAACCTGCCAGAGCCTTCGGACAAACGGGTCTCCTTAAGCGCAATCGTATTTATCGGTGGTCGTTTTTCCTCCCAATTTGATGGATGGCCGTACCAACACTTTACCATACCATCCTAGTACCTTTAACTCCGCCCCTTACCTATGATAAGCACTCTGTCTCCCTTTTTCTCTCTCTCGCTCTCTCTCTCTCTTTTTCTCTCTCTCCCACTCTCTCTCTCCCTCTCTCTCTCTCCCTCTCTCTCTCGCTCTCTCTCCCTCTCTCTCTGCCTAATTCTAACCTCTTCCCCTTCTCTTTTCCTAATCCTAACCACCCCCCTCCCCTTTCCCTAATCCTAACCCCTCCCCTTCCCTTTTTCCTAAACTTAACCACTCCCCCTACCCTTTCCCTAACCCTAACCACCTTTCCCCACCCTCCTTAGTTTCATCCTGCTCATCACTTGGCCTTTGACCCTTTTTTTCTCCTGGATCGGACTCTCATGGAACCTGGAGGATGGCGGCGTTGGAAAGCTGGACCCTGAATTAGTGGGAATGGAGGTAACTTGCATCTCTCTGTGACATTCGAGAGCTTAGTTACTCCAGGATGTTTCCCTTTGGGAGACTGTTGCGCCCCCTTGTGGTGGTCATGGCCTCTTGAAATTGACACCGATGGAAAGCCGATGGCTGACAACCCCCGTGACTCTTAAAACATTTTCTCACTTTGTTTCCTTTAATATAATTTTTTTCATCCTAATATGGCTCATCTTGAATCCACTTCCTGGTCTGGGGCCTGCTGGGTAATCTGTCTTTTTCACGTTTTTTCATTATTTCAGTGATTTAACTAGGCTAAAAGACCTTGTTGTCATATATTTTCGGACTCGTCTTATTGTGCGGCTTCAGAATTTTTACTTTTCGTGGCCGCTTTTGACTTTTTAATATTCTAACCATGACAGAACACTCCGTCTCACACAGTGACCTCTTGACGATGTGCACTCGCCCACATCTATAAAGTTAACTTAAATTAGACACACCTCCTGGAGTCGAGCGGTGTATGGGACACAGGAGTGGCTTGAACACCGGGTGACGGCGGAGGAGGGCTGGACCTCGGCTCTGATTGGCTGGACTGAGGCTATCTGTTGGTGCTAACATCCAGTGTTGGCTGATCAGTGGGTAAGTTGTCCTTTATCCCATTTTTCAATTATGTCCCTCTTCTCTTCCTCACCTAGACTGTGCTTGGCTCTCTGGAGGTTTTACAATTAAATTATTGTTTATTCAGTATAATTAAAATAATTAATTACTTTAATAAAATTGTTAACAGTTGCTCTGATTTCCCTTCTTTTGCGGTTAGCTTCGCCACTGTTAGCGTTCGCTTAACGAACATATTTTAAATATAATACTTTAAAAGCAATATTTGATGGTTACTGGCATAATCTAAGGAACCACTTTACTGGGTTTAAACGTTTTTCGATCCTGTTCTTATTTCAATTTTCTGATTTAAACTGTTGATGGCTGGGGTGATAGTATTAAAATGGAAATAATACTAATAAAACTAGGCTTTATTAGCACTAATATGATCACCTGACACCCACTGCCTTTTAGCTTTAACCTTTGACCTCCGCTAATTGGCTATGGAATACACACCGGGATCTGATCAATCTCGGCGGGCCCCCCTCGAGTAGGGTGTCTGGTGGTAATGGCCGAAACACCCGAGGATCTTGAGGTTCACCACTGAGGATGTATTCCACAACTCGTCTTATTAAATTAGTTTATTACTTAGTTTATTACTTAATTTATTTATCCAGGAATGAATACAAAAGTAGGGGAATAAAATAGAATAAACTACAAAAATAAAATTAAATATTCAGATGAGACACAATAATTTAATAATATAAAATAATACAATTTTATTCAATGACATTAATATATATAATATAAAATAAAATATAATGGAAAATGATTTGTTAATTAAACTCAATTACATTTTATTAGTTGTTCTCCCTTAACCATTTTGCTTTTCAGCATATTTATGAGTCCTTTCGGGGACCTTCAAGTTGATGTTGCAGGTTCCCTTCCCTCACATTCTCACTTACTGTCTCCCTCCGCTTCCCTCTCCCTTCTTACGGGGGGTGATGGGTTGGGGAGGGGGACTCAGGGCTGCCTAGCTGGCACGGTATTGGTGAAGATGTAGGCACATCTCCCTTTACTGAACACCCTGTTCCCTCTCTTCTCTCTCTCTCTCTCTCTCTCTTTGTATCTCTCTGTATCTCTCTCTCTCTCTCTCTTTCTCTCCCTACCTCACATTCTCACTTTCTGTCTCCCTCCGCTTCCCTCTCCCTTCTTACGGGGGGTGATGGGTTGGGGAGGGGGACTCAGGGCTGCCTAGCTGGCACGGTATTGGTGAAGATGTAGGCACATCTCCCTTTACTGAACACCCTGTTCCCTCTCCTCTCTCTCTCTCTCTCTCTCTGTATATCTCTCTCTCTCTCTCTCTCTCTCTCTCTCTTTCTCTCCCTACCTCACATTCTCACTTTGTCTCCCTCCGCTTCCCTCTCCCTTCTTACGGGGGGTGATGGGTTGGGGAGGGGGACTCAGGGCTGCCTAGCTGGCACGGTATTGGTGAAGATGTAGGCACATCTCCCTTTACTGAACACCCTGTTCCCTCTCCTCTCTCTCTCTCTCTCTCTCTCTCTCTCTGTATCTCTCTCTCTCTCTCTCTCTTTCTCTCCCTACCTCACATTCTCACTTTCTGTCTCCCTCCACTTCCCTCTCCCTTCTTACGGGGGGTGATGGGTTGGGGAGGGGGACTCAGGACTGCCTGGCTGGCACGGTATTGGTGAAGATGTAGGCACATCTCCCTTTACTGAACACCCTGTTCCCTCTCCTCTGCTTCGTCCTTCCTCTCGCTACTCACGTTTTTCCTTTTTTAGTGGAGGGGGATTCGCTCGACCTGGGTCTCCAGGGCTGCGTTCCCCCTCTCCTTCCCTCTCCTCTCCAACAGGTTTACCTAGCTGGTACGGTATTTGTGAAGGTGTAGGCACATCTCCCTTTACTGAACACCCTGCTCCCTCTCCTCTGCTTTGTCCTTCCTCTCGCCACTCACGTTTTTCCTTTTTTACTGGAGGGGGACTCGTTCGACCTGGGTCTCCAGGGCTGCGTTCCCCCTCTCCTTCCCTCCCCCTCCTCGCTCGACCTGGGTCTCCAGGGCTGCGTTCCCCCTCTCCTTCCCTCCCCCCTCGTCGCTCGACCTGGGTCTCCAGGGCTGCGTTCCCCCTCTCCTTTCCTCCCCTCTCCTCGCTCGACCTGGGTCTCCAGGGCTGCGTTCCCCCTCTCCTTCCCTCCCCTCTCCTCGCTCGACCTGGGTCTCCAGGGCTGCGTTCCCCCTCTCCTTCCCTC
>NW_028181659.1:0-107480 GCF_963514085.1 Chelon labrosus | reverse complement strand
ATACTGAACCAGAGCTCCTCCCAACAGCTGACACCACGGTCCACACCACATACACCCACACGCAGACCCACTAGACACGTAAATACCACCAACAAACTGAAAGACTGGGCTCTGTGTATCAGGAAAAAAATTGTCATCATCGGGGACTCCAATGTCTCCAGATTCCCTCCCTTCCAGAATGAGGACCTACAGGTGGACAGCTATCCTGGAGCGACCTTTCATCAAGCGGAGTCTCTTCTGCAGAAGGCTGTCTGCACCACTAGGTTGGAGACCCTAGTCTTATCCTTTGGACTTAACAGCAGGAACCAAAAGTCCCATGGAACGAGCATCAAGCAGCTACAGAGAACTATGAGAGTGGCTAAGAACAGATTTTCTGGAGCCACTGTCCTGGTCCCACTAATAAACTTTTCCACCAACCTCCCACAGAGGGACCAGCGTAACCTGCAGGTACTTAATAACTACATTATCAAAAACTGTGACTTTATCCCACTACTTCCCAGCAAAGACTTCATGGTGGAGGTGGACAGAGTCCATTGGACTCATCACACCGCCACCAAAATGTTTGATCACTGGCTGAACCAGGTAAACTAAAGATCCCCAACAACCTGTTTTTTCAGGAGGGGTTTAAGAATGTGATGGTTCTAGCAAAAAAAGTTAAACTAACTACTTCACAGCTATCATTACTTAACAGGGGTCTGAATTTTATTCCCACTAAGGGTAGCAACAAAAATATAAAATTACAATCGAGGCTGGACCTCCAAAATTACCATAGGAGACTAAAAATATGGGCCTATTATGGGGACAGGGGTGACTCAGAAAAACAGCCCTTTACTCCCCCTTCTAGCTGGACCCCCCCAGAAGTAAGCCTGCCACCTCACATCCTTGAATTGACTAAATTGGATCTGGATTATTTTCAAAGTTCCTTCCAAACCCCAAGAATCACACCCAATTTGTCACAGGAAGAAAATGTAGCCCTTAAACAACTAATGAATAACCAAAACCTAATAATCAAACCAGCAGACAAGGGCAGTGTGGTTGTGGCAATGGACTTGGATCAGTACTTATGGGAGGGACACCGACAATTAAGGGACAAAAAATATTATTCTGTACTGTCCAGGCCCATTTATCTTGAAACCTTCAGCCAGATTACTCAAATTTTTCAGAAACTATATGAGAAAAAATACATTAATGCCAAACAAAGAAATTATTTAATTGGACACTCCGAACCCAGACCTAGGAGATTCTATTTACTTCCTAAAATTCACAAAGATCCAGCAAGTTGGAGCAAACCCTTTGAAATCCCTCCAGGACGTCCCATAGTGTCCGACTGCAGCAGTGAGACGTACAGGTCAGCAGAGTTCATTGATTATTATTTAAATCCGTTATCAACCAAACACGAGAGCTACATTAAAGATACATATGATTTCATAGACAAGGTTAAAAAATTAAAAATCCCCACAGATTCGATTCTCTTTACAATTGATGTTGACAGTCTCTACACTAATATTGACACACGGGAGGGTATTCAAGCTGTCAGAAATATATTTCATAGATTCAGGGACATAAGAAGACCAGATAATTATCTATTAAAACTACTGGAGATTAATCTGAGTCGTAATGATTTTGAATTTGATGGCAGATATTTTCTTCAAGTAAAAGGCACTGCCATGGGCAAAAAATTCGCCCCTGCATATGCAGATATATTCATGGCGGAGTGGGAAACAGCAGCACTTGAGAAATGTGATAAAAAACCCCTACATTATTACCGATATCTTGATGATATCTGGGGTATTTGGACCTATACGAGAGCAGAATTTGCTACTTTTCTAGATACTCTTAACAACCATAACCCCTCCATAAAGTTAAAATCCACTACCGATCTCTATTCTATCAATTTCCTGGATACAACCACATTTAAAGGACCACAATTTTCAGAACACAACAAATTGGATATAAAAGTTTATTTCAAAGACACGGACACACACGCACTTTTACACAAAAACAGTTTTCACCCGAGACACACATTCGCAGGGCTAATAAAATCACAATTATTAAGGTTTCACAGAATATGTACACAGCAAGAGGATTTTAAACAGGCCACTAAAGTGCTGTTCTCCGCTCTGTCCAGCAGAGGGTACTCTAGGACTTTCCTCAGGAGCAGCTTCAAATCATTTCTCCAGTCTAAACCCATTCTGGTTTCAACTGCTCTTCCTTGTGTTACCACCTATTCACCATCAACAGTGAAATTAGTTAAACAAATTAAAATAAATTTTCAGGAAATTATGAAATTAAATCAACCCCATAACGATTTAAGGATAATTTCTGCTTTCAGAAAAAATAAAAACCTTAAAGATTACCTTGTCAGGTCAAAGGTCAAACCACAAGCAGGACGAAAAACTGGCCCACAAAGGAATTATTTTAAACAAATAGAGTGGATATGTGATTCACGGACACAAAAGGTGTTTAAGATCTCAACACAAGGTAGTGTTCACACCAGAAATTGTGTTTATATTATCATCTGCAAACAATGTGGTAAAAGGTATATTGGGGAAACAGGTATGACGGTACAGGCTCGTTTTGTGGTTCACAAACACAATATTACAAAACAAAAAAATACTAACCGCCATGTAGTCCAGCATTTTGTCTCCCATGGCTGGGATGCGGTGCAGGTCTCGGTCCTGGAATGTAACCCACACTGGTCCATGGCCCAGAGAAGGAGAGCAGAGAGGGATTGGGTCAATAAACTTGGGACAACCTTCCCACACGGTCTTAATGAGAGAATTTATTTCCGTGCCTAAACCTAACCTCTCCCCCTTTAATTCTAATTCGATCTATGGCCTTTAACCTAACCTCACCCTAACCCTCTAATCCTTACCCTAACCATTTGGACTCTACACATTACCCTCATTTGATTGTACCCTAATCCTAACCATATCTGCCCTTTATTACACCCTTACCTTAAATCTAACCCTAACCTTAACCCTGCCCCCCTTCTAACCCAATTCAACACTGTCTGGGACCTGACCCTAACCTTAACCCCAAAGACCTGTCCTGGTGTTGATGGGGCTGGTCCATCATGGGGATGCTGGATGGAGTGTGCATGGACCTCGCCATCCCTTCGGGATGGCGGGGTCCCAAAATCCTCTTTGTCCTAACCCGCCGGTGCCTCCAGCTCCCCTCTTGGTCTGGCCCTGTCCCCTTCTTTCCTTCCTTACCGGGTTCTTTCCTTGGTCCCTTGGTTTTCCAATAGATTTCCATGTGGAACAGTTCATTATTATTACTACTATTATATGACCTCCTTGTGGACTACAGGTTACACACCCATTTTGCTTCATACGGACCTCCTTATTGATGTACTCACATTGACTAAGGTCCTATTTCTCACCCATTCCTTCGTTTATGAATCCGGATTGTTTTTTCCTGGATCGGGATTTCATTATGGCAAGGATTTCTACATATGAGCATAACAGTACGATCTATTCTATGTTGATTGTAAAAACAATTTATTTATGTGTATGATGTAAATGCCTATTTCTTTAATTATGGTAATTAAGACCAATGTAGTGTACTAATTAAGACCGTCTGAGGTCGGCGCTCTGTCTCTCCATCTGCACTTCCGGGCACACCAAGTAAGAAACTTTGGAGAATCTGATTGGCTTGTCAGGGGTGGCGCGGACATTGCTCTTGACTCCCCTTGATCTCCGCCCTGACCTTTAGCCTGAGATACATGCTAGGAGCTACTGAGCGCTGACACTCGCATTTTCTTCAACTATTTTTCTTAACAAGCTAGCCTGAAGAAGGTCCTTTTTCGGACCGAAACGTCGCGAGCGATTACAGCTTGTTGTATTTTGTTTTTTATATGCAATAAATACCGAGTGTCAGTGGAAGAAGTCCCCTTCTCTGTTGCACTTTTCAGTATTTAACTTTCCTTCTTACGCCACAGTTTGGTGCCTCCCTTAGTTACATTTTTGAGTTTTACTTTTAATTTTTCAAAAAAAACATTTTTCACGAACGTACAACGTTCAACACTATGGATTATTACGACGATCAGGACGGCTGGACCCAGGTGAGCTATCGCCGAGGCCGACAGCAGCGACGGCGCACGGAACCGCAGGACGAGGAGGACGATTGGACCCAGGTGAGCTATCGCCGGGGCCGAGAGCGGCGGCGTCACACGGAGATCCAGTATGCCGACCGATGGGCGCAAAGGACGGACTCGTACCCCCGCCGCTACCGGCAGCCTCCAAGAATGAGACGCTCCTACGCCTCCGTTACCAGAGGGGACCAGCGTTCCGATCGCGTCGATTCAACACGTCCTGGCGGCCGCCGACTTCCGCCGGCTAATCGTCCGCAACCGCGCTCTCAAAAGCCAGCTGTTTGGGATCGCGGAGGACGTCTGCCCACGAGCGCCGGTTCATCATACAACCGACGGCTTCACACCAACAACGGCAACAGGTGGGACAACTACCCACCCAGTAAGCCACACAATAACACAAACACCCGATCCCAGAACAGGATCTTATCAGAGGATCCAGACTTCACACGCAAGGTCCGAATTATTCACAAAATCATTAAATCGGTCCATCATCTTAAAAATGTATCGGGGACTGATCCACCCCCCACAATCAGGAAGACCACGGAAAATCTGGCTAATTTCATTAAACCAGCGTCCCCCAACGGCACCACACAGTCACTACTTGAGGGTAATGCCAGAAATTGGGAGCATACTGCCATAGTCATATTACAACAACATTATGAGGACAATATGAATAAGGACATTCAGGACCTGGCAGAGCTTTCCAACCTGGATTGGCAGGACCCTTTTCAGGTGGCCACGTCCTGGGCCAGGAGAAATTTAGGCCGCAGACTCAAACCAGAGACCATACAAGAGGCTGAGGCATTCCTGAAGGCCAACCTCACACAACAGGCCCCTACAGACACTACAAAGAGCCCTCGGGACGGGAGTGTCCCCCCACCAGCGACCACGCGATCCATCACGGTCCAGGCGCAGGTGCACACAGGCACAGTCCCATCTACACAGGATGACTCCATCCCACCTCCCCCTCTTCCTCGAGCCACAGCCACATCGGTGGCCACGATGACTGACCAAAGGGGCGGCGACTGGTCCCCTTTCCTCTCGGCGAATGACGACGACCCTTCTCCTCCCCTTCTCTCTTTCCCTCCTTCTCTTCCTCCCCCTCTTCCACCTCGCTCTTCTCTCCCTTGCCCCCCTCCCCCCTCTCCCTCTCCTCCTCCTCCTCCCTCTCCCCCTCCTCCTCCCTCTCCCTCTCCTCCTCCTCCTCCCTCTCCCTCTCTCTCTCCTCCTCCTCCCTCTCTCTCTCCCATTCCTCCTCCCTCTCCCCCTCCTCCTCCCTCTCCTCCTCCCCCTCCTCCTCCCTCTCCCCCTCCTCCTCCTCTCCCTTCTCCATTTCTTGCACTTTTCAGATCTCCGTTTCTCCAGGGAGCGGCATCCAGCCCCCAACCTCAGAGACAGCAGAGGGCCAGCAGGGTCAAAGAAGGACCCGTCCACACGACGATTCAACCGACCAGCCCCTCTACGACAGCTACATCTACACCAGACACCTCACTCGCCCCCCCTCCTCCTCCCCCTCCCCCATACAACCCCTGTGTGTCCTTAGATGACCCCGGTATTCTGGACCTGACACAGGAGGAGTTAGTGAGTGACAAGTCTAGCCCGAGTACCAAGCCGGACCCCCTTTCCTTCTCTCCCAGGATCGCACCTCTAGGCCTCCGGGGGTCACCCGGAATCTCATTTCTCACACCTCGACTACAAGGACAGGACAGTCACGCCACCACCCCTCAGAGGGACGGTACTCTGTCTCCTATGGTACCTCCACAACCTCCCATACTGAACCAGAGCTCCTCCCAACAGCTGACACCACGGTCCACACCACATACACCCACACGCAGACCCACTAGACACGTAAATACCACCAACAAACTGAAAGACTGGGCTCTGTGTATCAGGAAAAAAATTGTCATCATCGGGGACTCCAATGTCTCCAGATTCCCTCCCTTCCAGAATGAGGACCTACAGGTGGACAGCTATCCTGGAGCGACCTTTCATCAAGCGGAGTCTCTTCTGCAGAAGGCTGTCTGCACCACTAGGTTGGAGACCCTAGTCTTATCCTTTGGACTTAACAGCAGGAACCAAAAGTCCCATGGAACGAGCATCAAGCAGCTACAGAGAACTATGAGAGTGGCTAAGAACAGATTTTCTGGAGCCACTGTCCTGGTCCCACTAATAAACTTTTCCACCAACCTCCCACAGAGGGACCAGCGTAACCTGCAGGTACTTAATAACTACATTATCAAAAACTGTGACTTTATCCCACTACTTCCCAGCAAAGACTTCATGGTGGAGGTGGACAGAGTCCATTGGACTCATCACACCGCCACCAAAATGTTTGATCACTGGCTGAACCAGGTAAACTAAAGATCCCCAACAACCTGTTTTTTCAGGAGGGGTTTAAGAATGTGATGGTTCTAGCAAAAAAAGTTAAACTAACTACTTCACAGCTATCATTACTTAACAGGGGTCTGAATTTTATTCCCACTAAGGGTAGCAACAAAAATATAAAATTACAATCGAGGCTGGACCTCCAAAATTACCATAGGAGACTAAAAATATGGGCCTATTATGGGGACAGGGGTGACTCAGAAAAACAGCCCTTTACTCCCCCTTCTAGCTGGACCCCCCCAGAAGTAAGCCTGCCACCTCACATCCTTGAATTGACTAAATTGGATCTGGATTATTTTCAAAGTTCCTTCCAAACCCCAAGAATCACACCCAATTTGTCACAGGAAGAAAATGTAGCCCTTAAACAACTAATGAATAACCAAAACCTAATAATCAAACCAGCAGACAAGGGCAGTGTGGTTGTGGCAATGGACTTGGATCAGTACTTATGGGAGGGACACCGACAATTAAGGGACAAAAAATATTATTCTGTACTGTCCAGGCCCATTTATCTTGAAACCTTCAGCCAGATTACTCAAATTTTTCAGAAACTATATGAGAAAAAATACATTAATGCCAAACAAAGAAATTATTTAATTGGACACTCCGAACCCAGACCTAGGAGATTCTATTTACTTCCTAAAATTCACAAAGATCCAGCAAGTTGGAGCAAACCCTTTGAAATCCCTCCAGGACGTCCCATAGTGTCCGACTGCAGCAGTGAGACGTACAGGTCAGCAGAGTTCATTGATTATTATTTAAATCCGTTATCAACCAAACACGAGAGCTACATTAAAGATACATATGATTTCATAGACAAGGTTAAAAAATTAAAAATCCCCACAGATTCGATTCTCTTTACAATTGATGTTGACAGTCTCTACACTAATATTGACACACGGGAGGGTATTCAAGCTGTCAGAAATATATTTCATAGATTCAGGGACATAAGAAGACCAGATAATTATCTATTAAAACTACTGGAGATTAATCTGAGTCGTAATGATTTTGAATTTGATGGCAGATATTTTCTTCAAGTAAAAGGCACTGCCATGGGCAAAAAATTCGCCCCTGCATATGCAGATATATTCATGGCGGAGTGGGAAACAGCAGCACTTGAGAAATGTGATAAAAAACCCCTACATTATTACCGATATCTTGATGATATCTGGGGTATTTGGACCTATACGAGAGCAGAATTTGCTACTTTTCTAGATACTCTTAACAACCATAACCCCTCCATAAAGTTAAAATCCACTACCGATCTCTATTCTATCAATTTCCTGGATACAACCACATTTAAAGGACCACAATTTTCAGAACACAACAAATTGGATATAAAAGTTTATTTCAAAGACACGGACACACACGCACTTTTACACAAAAACAGTTTTCACCCGAGACACACATTCGCAGGGCTAATAAAATCACAATTATTAAGGTTTCACAGAATATGTACACAGCAAGAGGATTTTAAACAGGCCACTAAAGTGCTGTTCTCCGCTCTGTCCAGCAGAGGGTACTCTAGGACTTTCCTCAGGAGCAGCTTCAAATCATTTCTCCAGTCTAAACCCATTCTGGTTTCAACTGCTCTTCCTTGTGTTACCACCTATTCACCATCAACAGTGAAATTAGTTAAACAAATTAAAATAAATTTTCAGGAAATTATGAAATTAAATCAACCCCATAACGATTTAAGGATAATTTCTGCTTTCAGAAAAAATAAAAACCTTAAAGATTACCTTGTCAGGTCAAAGGTCAAACCACAAGCAGGACGAAAAACTGGCCCACAAAGGAATTATTTTAAACAAATAGAGTGGATATGTGATTCACGGACACAAAAGGTGTTTAAGATCTCAACACAAGGTAGTGTTCACACCAGAAATTGTGTTTATATTATCATCTGCAAACAATGTGGTAAAAGGTATATTGGGGAAACAGGTATGACGGTACAGGCTCGTTTTGTGGTTCACAAACACAATATTACAAAACAAAAAAATACTAACCGCCATGTAGTCCAGCATTTTGTCTCCCATGGCTGGGATGCGGTGCAGGTCTCGGTCCTGGAATGTAACCCACACTGGTCCATGGCCCAGAGAAGGAGAGCAGAGAGGGATTGGGTCAATAAACTTGGGACAACCTTCCCACACGGTCTTAATGAGAGAATTTATTTCCGTGCCTAAACCTAACCTCTCCCCCTTTAATTCTAATTCGATCTATGGCCTTTAACCTAACCTCACCCTAACCCTCTAATCCTTACCCTAACCATTTGGACTCTACACATTACCCTCATTTGATTGTACCCTAATCCTAACCATATCTGCCCTTTATTACACCCTTACCTTAAATCTAACCCTAACCTTAACCCTGCCCCCCTTCTAACCCAATTCAACACTGTCTGGGACCTGACCCTAACCTTAACCCCAAAGACCTGTCCTGGTGTTGATGGGGCTGGTCCATCATGGGGATGCTGGATGGAGTGTGCATGGACCTCGCCATCCCTTCGGGATGGCGGGGTCCCAAAATCCTCTTTGTCCTAACCCTAACCCTAACCCCTAACCCCTAACCCTAACCCTAACCCTAACCCCCTAACCCTAACCCCTAACCCCTAACCCCTAACCCTAACCCTAACCCCCTAACCCTAACCCTAACCCCTAACCCTAACCCTAACCCTAACCCTAACACCCTAACCCTAACCCTAACCCTAACCCTATTTTATACATTTTATTCCCCTGTGCCAGTGCCCTCCGCAGTGCTCATCTGGAGCACTGCGACTTTTCCCTAACCTGACCCTAACCATCACCTTTTTCCGGGCCCTAACCTTAACCATCACCTTTTTCCGGCCCTAACCCTAACCATCACCTTGTTCTGGCCCTAACCCTAACCTCCACTCTTTTCTAGCCCTGACCCGACTTTCTTACCCTTACCCTAACCATCCCCCTGACCCTACTCTTTTATCTTTACCCTAACCATCCCCAAACCTAACATCCTGTTCTGACCCTAGCCTCATTCAGGGGAGGGTTTGCATTATAGAAAGGATAATTTGACTTAATTAGGGGATTACAACATGATTACGGGAATTACAACATGATTAGGGGGATTGCAACATGATTAGGGGGATTACAACATGATTATGGATCAAAATAACAATTACAAATAGCTTTATATTACGATTATAAATAATCAGGACAACACAACATGATTAGGAATTTAAACGGATTAAAAACTTCTTCCACGGGCTCTTAAAAAACAATTACAATTTAAAACAATTTAAAAACAATTAAAAAACAATTAAATAATTAAAAAACACTTAAAAAACAATTACAATCATAAATTAGTTTTTGGAGGATCAGTTCATGGGTAACAGGACAATTTAAAACTCAATTCATGAATAAAGTTGGATCTGGTAATTAAAAAATGAAATTCATGATACCAATTGGTGTGGTTATTATTAAAAAAATTCATGGGGGCTAATCTGGATTAAAAGCAGGGGCTGTACATAGACAATGGTCTGTACAGCAGTAAATGCAAATGATTAAGAACAAGTTTAATTTTATTTTCTTATTTTTTGTTTTTTATTTTTTGTTTTTTATTTTTTACTTTTGTATTTCTTTATTTCTTTATTTTTATTTGTGTTTTTATCTTGTTTCTAGGTTTTATATTAGGATTCATGGTAATTTTCCATATTAAAACAATTACGTTCATTCCGTAGGCTTCAGAGAAAAAGAGAAAAGGAGACAGTGAGACAGAGCTGCGCGCCTGGTTACTCAGCAGGTGGGAGGAGTTCGCAGAGTATATAAGGAGTAGAGTGCAGAGCAGAGCTCATTCTCACTCCCAGCCTACGTACGCTTCACACAGCAGTCACAAACAGAACAGAACTACTTTTTCTTTGTGCCTTGGCCTGAAGAAGACCCGTTTGGGGGTCGAAACGTTGCCCATAGGCACAGATTGAATTCTTTTTTTCACTTTTGGATTAAAAAAGAGTTTTTATTTCATTTATTTTAATTTTATTTCTTTTATTGAGTTTTTTCTTTCAGCTTTAAAGCACAGTGGTGCTCCTTGAGTTTTATTTAACTTTTTCTTTCAGCCTCAGAACAGGAATTTGTTGAATAACTTTGATTTTGATAATAGACATACGTCTTCATTGCATATCTGTCTTTAGTATAAACCATAACAGTTTTTCATTTTATTAATGTAGAATAACAAAGGTGAACCTGTTCTTTTTTTATTATTATATAACAAAGGCGAAATCAACACTTCAGTAGACAACAGTCTACGACTCACTCGGACACCGCACTACTGTCCACAATGGACTTTGATGAGGGGGGGTGGACCACAGTTCGCTATGGGAGGAGACGTAAGCGCTCCCGCCCGCGAAACCAACAGTGGGATAGGGGATTTGAGCAAGGGATGGACCGTGCTCTTCCCAGGCCTTACGGGGCCAGGGCAAACAACACCCAAAATCCTCTTTGTCCTAACCCATGCGAGCTTGTCATGATAAGACCTCATCCAAATCACACATTGCAGCTCAATATTCAGTGAGGACAGGGCCTTTTTACGTCCAAATGTGCAAAAAAGCATCCTCTCGCTCTGAAACGGCTGTTTTGCTCTCCACCACACTAACTGTCAGACTGGCCGAATTAGACCGATTCTGCCTCTTTCTTGCCTCTACATGTGAAGAACAGGGTGCTTGTGAGCATACTGTGCAGTTTCAAGCAGGCAGCTGGCTTGGAACGGGACCGGTGGGGCAGAGCAATCCTAGCGGCTCGCCCGAGCAGTGGAAGCCGGCGAGGGTGCGCGTTCAGCCGGATGAATGGGGCGCTGTCAGGGCCCCTCTCGTGGAGGATAAAAATCATGCTTTTTCCCTCATTACACATCCCATGCGAGCTTGTCATGATAAGACCTCATCCAAATCACACATTGCAGCTCAATATTCAGTGAGGACAGGGCCTTTTTACGTCCAAATGTGCAAAAAAGCATCCTCTCGCTCTGAAACGGCTGTTTTGCTCTCCACCACACTAACTGTCAGACTGGCCAAATTAGACCGATTCCGCCTCTTTCTTGCCTCTACATGTGAAGAACAGGGTGCTTGTGAGCATATTGTGCAGTTTCAAGCAGGCAGCTGGCTTGGAACGGGACCGGTGGGGCAGAGCAATCCTAGCGGCTCGCCCGAGCAGTGGAAGCCGGCGAGGGTGCGCGTTCAGCCGGATGAATGGGGCGCTGTCAGGGCCCCTCTCGTGGAGGATAAAAATCATGCTTTTTCCCTCATTACACATCCCATGCGAGCTTGTCATGACAAGACCTCATCCAAATCACACATTGCAGCTCAATATTCAGTGAGGACAGGGCCTTTTTACGTCCAAATGTGCAAAAAAGCATCCTCTCGCTCTGAAACGGCTGTTTTGCTCTCCACCACACTAACTGTCAGACTGGCCGAATTAGACCGATTCTGCCTCTTTCTTGCCTCTACATGTGAAGAACAGGGTGCTTGTGAGCATACTGTGCAGTTTCAAGCAGGCAGCTGGCTTGGAACGGGACCGGTGGGGCAGAGCAATCCTAGCCGCTCGCCCGAGCAGTGGAAGCCGGCGAGGGTGCGCGTTCAGCCGGATGAATGGGGCGCTGTCAGGGCCCCTCTCGTGGAGGATAAAAATCATGCTTTTTCCCTCATTACACATCCCATGCGAGCTTGTCATGACAAGACCTCATCCAAATCACACATTGCAGCTCAATATTCAGTGAGGACAGGGCCTTTTTACGTCCAAATGTGCAAAAAAGCATCCTATCGTTCTGAAACGGCTGTTTTGCTCTCCACCACATTTACTGTCAGACTGGCCGAATTAGACCGATTCTGCCTCTTTCTTGCCTCTACATGTGAAGAACAGGGTGCTTGTGAGCATATTGTGCAGTTTCAAGCAGGTAGCTGGCTTGGAACGGGACCGGTGGGGCAGAGCAATCCTAGCGGCTCGCCCGAGCAGTGGAAGCCGGCGAGGGTGCGCGTTCAGCCGGATGAATGGGGCGCTGTCAGGGCCCCTCTCGTGGAGGATAAAAATCATGCTTATTCCCTCATTACACATCCCATGCGAGCTTGTCATGACAAGACCTCATCCAAATCACACATTGCAGCTCAATATTCAGTGAGGACAGGGCCTTTTTACGTCCAAATGTGCAAAAAAGCATCCTCTCGCTCTGAAACGGCTGTTTTGCTCTCCACCACACTAACTGTCAGACTGGCCGAATTAGACCGATTCTGCCTCTTTCTTGCCTCTACATGTGAAGAACAGGGTGCTTGTGAGCATACTGTGCAGTTTCAAGCAGGCAGCTGGCTTGGAACGGGACCGGTGGGGCAGAGCAATCCTAGCCGCTCGCCCGAGCAGTGGAAGCCGGCGAGGGTGCGCGTTCAGCCGGATGAATGGGGCGCTGTCAGGGCCCCTCTCGTGGAGGATAAAAATCATGCTTTTTCCCTCATTACACATCCCATGCGAGCTTGTCATGACAAGACCTCATCCAAATCACACATTGCAGCTCAATATTCAGTGAGGACAGGGCCTTTTTACGTCCAAATGTGCAAAAAAGCATCCTCTCGCTCTGAAACGGCTGTTTTGCTCTCCACCACACTAACTGTCAGACTGGCCGAATTAGACCGATTCTGCCTCTTTCTTGCCTCTACATGTGAAGAACAGGGTGCTTGTGAGCATACTGTGCAGTTTCAAGCAGGCAGCTGGCTTGGAACGGGACCGGTGGGGCAGAGCAATCCTAGCCGCTCGCCCGAGCAGTGGAAGCCGGCGAGGGTGCGCGTCAGCCGGATGAATGGGGCGCTGTCAGGGCCCCTCTCGTGGAGGATAAAAATCATGCTTTTTCCCTCATTACACATCCCATGCGAGCTTGTCATGACAAGACCTCATCCAAATCACACATTGCAGCTCAATATTCAGTGAGGACAGGGCCTTTTTACGTCCAAATGTGCAAAAAAGCATCCTCTCGCTCTGAAACGGCTGTTTTGCTCTCCACCACACTAACTGTCAGACTGGCCGAATTAGACCGATTCTGCCTCTTTCTTGCCTCTACATGTGAAGAACAGGGTGCTTGTGAGCATACTGTGCAGTTTCAAGCAGGCAGCTGGCTTGGAACGGGACCGGTGGGGCAGAGCAATCCTAGCCGCTCGCCCGAGCAGTGGAAGCCGGCGAGGGTGCGCGTTCAGCCGGATGAATGGGGCGCTGTCAGGGCCCCTCTCGTGGAGGATAAAAATCATGCTTTTTCCCTCATTACACATCCCATGCGAGCTTGTCATGACAAGACCTCATCCAAATCACACATTGCAGCTCAATATTCAGTGAGGACAGGGCCTTTTTACGTCCAAATGTGCAAAAAAGCATCCTCTCGCTCTGAAACGGCTGTTTTGCTCTCCACCACACTAACTGTCAGACTGGCCGAATTAGACCGATTCTGCCTCTTTCTTGCCTCTACATGTGAAGAACAGGGTGCTTGTGAGCATACTGTGCAGTTTCAAGCAGGCAGCTGGCTTGGAACGGGACCGGTGGGGCAGAGCAATCCTAGCCGCTCGCCCGAGCAGTGGAAGCCGGCGAGGGTGCGCGTTCAGCCGGATGAATGGGGCGCTGTCAGGGCCCCTCTCGTGGAGGATAAAAATCATGCTTTTTCCCTCATTACACATCCCATGCGAGCTTGTCATGATAAGACCTCATCCAAATCACACATTGCAGCTCAATATTCAGTGAGGACAGGGCCTTTTTACGTCCAAATGTGCAAAAAAGCATCCTCTCGCTCTGAAACGGCTGTTTTGAACTCCACCACACTAACTGTCAGACTGGCCGAATTAGATCGATTCTGCCTCTTTCTTGCCTCTACATGTGAAGAACAGGGTGCTTGTGAGCATACTGTGCAGTTTCAAGCAGGCAGCTGGCTTGGAACGGGACCGGTGGGGCAGAGCAATCCTAGCCGCTCGCCCGAGCAGTGGAAGCCGGCGAGGGTGCGCGTTCAGCCGGATGAATGGGGCGCTGTCAGGGCCCCTCTCGTGGAGGATAAAAATCATGCTTTTTCCCTCATTACACATCCCGTGCGAGCTTGTCATGACAAGACCTCATCCAAATCACACATTGCAGCTCAATATTCAGTGAGGACAGGGCCTTTTTACGTCCAAATGTGCAAAAAAGCATCCTCTCGCTCTGAAACGGCTGTTTTGCTCTCCACCACACTAACTGTCAGACTGGCCGAATTAGACCGATTCTGCCTCTTTCTTGCCTCTACATGTGAAGAACAGGGTGCTTGTGAGCATATTGTGCAGTTTCAAGCAGGCAGCTGGCTTGGAACGGGACCGGTGGGGCAGAGCAATCCTAGCGGCTCGCCCGAGCAGTGGAAGCCGGCGAGGGTGCGCGTTCAGCCGGATGAATGGGGCGCTGTCAGGGCCCCTCTCGTGGAGGATAAAAATCATGCTTTTTCCCTCATTACACATCCCATGCGAGCTTGTCATGATAAGACCTCATCCAAATCACACATTGCAGCTCAATATTCAGTGAGGACAGGGCCTTTTTACGTCCAAATGTGCAAAAAAGCATCCTCTCGCTCTGAAACGGCTGTTTTGCTCTCCACCACACTAACTGTCAGACTGGCCGAATTAGACCGATTCTGCCTCTTTCTTGCCTCTACATGTGAAGAACAGGGTGCTTGTGAGCATACTGTGCAGTTTCAAGCAGGCAGCTGGCTTGGAACGGGACCGGTGGGGCAGAGCAATCCTAGCCGCTCGCCCGAGCAGTGGAAGCCGGCGAGGGTGCGCGTTCAGCCGGATGAATGGGGCGCTGTCAGGGCCCCTCTCGTGGAGGATAAAAATCATGCTTTTTCCCTCATTACACATCCCATGCGAGCTTGTCATGACAAGACCTCATCCAAATCACACATTGCAGCTCAATATTCAGTGAGGACAGGGCCTTTTTACGTCCAAATGTGCAAAAAAGCATCCTCTCGCTCTGAAACGGCTGTTTTGCTCTCCACCACACTAACTGTCAGACTGGCCGAATTAGACCGATTCTGCCTCTTTCTTGCCTCTACATGTGAAGAACAGGGTGCTTGTGAGCATATTGTGCAGTTTCAAGCAGGCAGCTGGCTTGGAACGGGACCGGTGGGGCAGAGCAATCCTAGCGGCTCGCCCGAGCAGTGGAAGCCGGCGAGGGTGCGCGTTCAGCCGGATGAATGGGGCGCTGTCAGGGCCCCTCTCGTGGAGGATAAAAATCATGCTTTTTCCCTCATTACACATCCCATGCGAGCTTGTTATGATAAAACCTCATCCAAATCACACATTGCAGCTCAATATTCAGTGAGGACAGGGCCTTTTTAAGTCGAAATGTGCAAAAAAGCACCCTCTCGCTCTGAAACGGCTGTTTTGCTCTCCACCACACTAACTGTCAGACTGGCCAAATTAGACCGATTCTGCCTCTTTCTTGCCTCTACATGTGAAGAACAGGGTGCTTGTGAGCATACTGTGCAGTTTCAAGCAGGCAGCTGGCTTGGAACGGGACCGGTGGGGCAGAGCAATCCTAGCGGCTCGCCCGAGCAGTGGAAGCCGGCGAGGGTGCGCGTTCAGCCGGATGAATGGGGCGCTGTCAGGGCCCCTCTCGTGGAGGATAAAAATCATGCTTTTTCCCTCATTACACATCCCATGCGAGCTTGTCATGACAAGACCTCATCCAAATCACACATTGCAGCTCAATATTCAGTGAGGACAGGGCCTTTTTACGTCCAAATGTGCAAAAAAGCATCCTCTCGCTCTGAAACGGCTGTTTTGCTCTCCACCACACTAACTGTCAGACTGGCCGAATTAGACCGATTCTGCCTCTTTCTTGCCTCTACATGTGAAGAACAGGGTGCTTGTGAGCATACTGTGCAGTTTCAAGCAGGCAGCTGGCTTGGAACGGGACCGGTGGGGCAGAGCAATCCTAGCCGCTCGCCCGAGCAGTGGAAGCCGGCGAGGGTGCGCGTTCAGCCGGATGAATGGGGCGCTGTCAGGGCCCCTCTCGTGGAGGATAAAAATCATGCTTTTTCCCTCATTACACATCCCATGCGAGCTTGTCATGACAAGACCTCATCCAAATCACACATTGCAGCTCAATATTCAGTGAGGACAGGGCCTTTTTAAGTCGAAATGTGCAAAAAAGCATCCTCTCGCTCTGAAACGGCTGTTTTGCTCTCCACCACACTAACTGTCAGACTGGCCGAATTAGACCGATTCTGCCTCTTTCTTGCCTCTACATGTGAAGAACAGGGTGCTTGTGAGCATACTGTGCAGTTTCAAGCAGGCAGCTGGCTTGGAACGGGACCGGTGGGGCAGAGCAATCCTAGCCGCTCGCCCGAGCAGTGGAAGCCGGCGAGGGTGCGCGTTCAGCCGGATGAATGGGGCGCTGTCAGGGCCCCTCTCGTGGAGGATAAAAATCATGCTTTTTCCCTCATTACACATCCCATGCGAGCTTGTCATGACAAGACCTCATCCAAATCACACATTGCAGCTCAATATTCTGTGAGGACAGGGACATTTACTGTCAGACTGGCCGAATTAGACCGATTCTGCCTCTTTCTTGCCTCTACATGTGAAGAACAGGGTGCTTGTGAGCATATTGTGCAGTTTCAAGCAGGTAGCTGGCTTGGAACGGGACCGGTGGGGCAGAGCAATCCTAGCGGCTCGCCCGAGCAGTGGAAGGCGGCGAGGGTGCGCGTTCAGCCGGATGAATGGGGCGCTGTCAGGGCCCCTCTCGTGGAGGATAAAAATCATGCTTTTTCCCTCATTACACATCCCATGCGAGCTTGTAATGATAAAACCTCATCCAAATCACACATTGCAGCTCAATATTCAGTGAGGACAGGGCCTTTTTAAGTCGAAATGTGCAAAAAAGCATCCTATCGCTCTGAAACGGCTGTTTTGCTCTCCACCACATTTACTGTCAGACTGGCCGAATTAGACCGATTCTGCCTCTTTCTTGCCTCTACATGTGAAGAACAGGGTGCTTGTGAGCATATTGTGCAGTTTCAAGCAGGTAGCTGGCTTGGAACGGGACCGGTGGGGCAGAGCAATCCTAGCGGCTCGCCCGAGCAGTGGAAGGCGGCGAGGGTGCGCGTTCAGCCGGATGAATGGGGCGCTGTCAGGGCCCCTCTCGTGGAGGATAAAAATCATACTTTTTCCCTCATTACACATCCCATGCGAGCTTGTAATGATAAAACCTCATCCAAATCACACATTGCAGCTCAATATTCAGTGAGGACAGGGCCTTTTTAAGTCGAAATGTGCAAAAAAGCATCCTCTCGCTCTGAAACGGCTGTTTTGCTCTCCACCACATTTACTGTCAGACTGGCCGAATTAGACCGATTCTGCCTCTTTCTTGCCTCTACATGTGAAGAACAGGGTGCTTGTGAGCATATTGTGCAGTTTCAAGCAGGTAGCTGGCTTGGAACGGGACCGGTGGGGCAGAGCAATCCTAGCGGCTCGCCCGAGCAGTGGAAGGCGGCGAGGGTGCGCGTTCAGCCGGATGAATGGGGCGCTGTCAGGGCCCCTCTCGTGGAGGATAAAAATCATGCTTTTTCCCTCATTACACATCCCATGCGAGCTTGTAATGATAAAACCTCATCCAAATCACACATTGCAGCTCAATATTCAGTGAGGACAGGGCCTTTTTAAGTCGAAATGTGCAAAAAAGCATCCTCTCGCTCTGAAACGGCTGTTTTGCTCTCCACCACATTAACTGTCAGACTGGCCGAATTAGACCGATTCTGCCTCTTTCTTGCCTCTACATGTGAAGAACAGGGTGCTTGTGAGCATATTGTGCAGTTTCAAGCAGGTAGCTGCCTTGGAACGGGACCGGTGGGGCAGAGCAATCCTAGCGGCTCGCCCGAGCAGTGGAAGCCGGCGAGGGTGCGCGTTCAGCCGGATGAATGGGGCGCTGTCAGGGCCCCTCTCGTGGAGGATAAAAATCATGCTTTTTCCCTCATTACACATCCCATGCGAGCTTGTAATGATAAAACCTCATCCAAATCACACATTGCAGCTCAATATTCAGTGAGGACAGGGCCTTTTTAAGTCGAAATGTGCAAAAAAGCATCCTCTCGCTCTGAAACGGCTGTTTTGCTCTCCACCACATTTACTGTCAGACTGGCCGAATTAGACCGATTCTGCCTCTTTCTTGCCTCTACATGTGAAGAACAGGGTGCTTGTGAGCATATTGTGCAGTTTCAAGCAGGTAGCTGGCTTGGAACGGGACCGGTGGGGCAGAGCAATCCTAGCGGCTCGCCCGAGCAGTGGAAGCCGGCGAGGGTGCGCGTTCAGCCGGATGAATGGGGCGCTGTCAGGGCCCCTCTCGTGGAGGATAAAAATCATGCTTTTTCCCTCATTACACATCCCATGCGAGCTTGTAATGATAAAACCTCATCCAAATCACACATTGCAGCTCAATATTCAGTGAGGACAGGGACATTTACTGTAAGACTGGCCGAATTAGACCGATTCTGCCTCTTTCTTGCCTCTACATGTGAAGAACAGGGTGCTTGTGAGCATATTGTGCAGTTTCAAGCAGGTAGCTGGCTTGGAACGGGACCGGTGGGGCAGAGCAATCCTAGCGGCTCGCCCGAGCAGTGGAAGCCGGCGAGGGTGCGCGTTCAGCCGGATGAATGGGGCGCTGTCAGGGCCCCTCTCGTGGAGGATAAAAATCATGCTTTTTCCCTCATTACACATCCCATGCGAGCTTGTGTAGGAACCTGTGGTCCTCTCAATTCTTCCCCTCTCTGGAATTTAAATTTACGGAGTTGTTTTGCAGAAGAACTCTCCTAACAGATCAACCTTTTTCACCTCAGCCATAAAGGTGCCATGTCCGAACGTGGTACAGGCCCGCGCTATCGGACCTCCCTGATGCTCTGGACGTCATCTGAGCCACAAGGGGACAGATTTACAGTTCTCTGGAATTTCACACCCTCTTTCTTCTTCTAATCTTCCTCTTTTCACTTGAGGAGACATCAATACGATCCCAGGAATTAAAGGGGGATCTTAATGAAAGACTCACCTTTTTGGATTCGAAGGACAAAGTCTAGAAGCCTTAATGTGATGTTCAATTATGTTTTAAACTTGTGATGTACTAATTTTCTTTTTCAGAGACGAATGCAAACATACCATTTTAACAGGTTTTGCCCCTCTCTTGGAATGACCAAGAGAGCGAAACACTGATAAGCCGGTCATAAATAACTTTCTTTCCCCAGAACCAGACTCTGATATGCATTTTCCTCTGAAAAGCACCTAAGTTTTATAATATGACTATCGAAAATGTAATAACCTGGTAAGTTATATATTATTGTTCAGGAAGTGCTTACGATCACAGTGAGACGATTTTGATCCTTGTACGATAATGCTAGCCCAAATTCACATAATTTGTCACAGTAAGGATGGATCAACATTGCCATCAAGTGGCTATCTTTAAAAGTATTATCTCTCTTTTAACCAATTGTTGAAGTTAAAGAATGTTGAAACTTAGGTATGTTATTATACTAATAGTAGCTATTAGTTGAAATCATAACTGTTGAAATTGTTATTTTAGAAACCCCGACCTTTTATTAGCAAAATGTCAATGTAAAGAGAACTTGAGTTTATTAATTTATTGATGCTTTTGAGTTACTTTGATGTAGTCATTCTGATACGTCATCTTGTCATGTTGTAATGTTGAGTGTTGTCGCATACGGAAAACATTGCTAACGAGCCATGATGAGTGACGGAATGATTAAATTTAGTAATATAAAATAGGTTAAGAAGATCAGGCAATAAGACACCTCAAGACAAAGGAGAAGGCGTTCTCTTCTCTTTCCGCGCGAAGATTCTGGAAACCCGATCCAAAACACGCCCTGATTAATTAACTCATAAAACCAGAGAGACGCTCCCATTTCTCCGCACTTTAGGACTTTTATACTTTCGCTCTTTCCGCCGCTCTTTCTCCAGACTTTTGCACTTTCCACTTTACGTACACGTTTATACTTAGTAACTTTAAGAACAACTTGAATATTGACAATACGGTCCTTTTCAAGCTCTGTTTGTTTCTCGTCGGATGTTTTTCCCGACGTACGATTTTTATAGTGACTTAAATATTTTTCTAGCTTTATACATTTTATACTCTACGAACCGAAGTACTAACCAACATCGTTTATAAGTTAGCCAGCGTAGTCAGCTGGGATATCAGAGAAAGACCCAAACTCTTCGACGGATCAAGAAATCAAGAAGCTGTTGCCATAGCAACGACATCAAGAAGACGTGACGATCCGACTTCTTTCTTCAAACACAAAGACATTGCCAAGTGTCATCTGCCTTTGACTGAACACCTACAACGCTCTCAAGCAAAGCTGGGTGTTGGAGTTGCAGACCAAGCAACAAGTCCTATCTACCGGTCCCAGAGAGACCTGCATCAGCTGTGCCGTTTCGTCACTGACCACCTCGTCACACCGACGCTCCGCCATCACCGACGCCGAGAAGACTCTACGGAAAAGTAGGCTGAATCGTTCCTACCGCTTAAGACAAAGAGTTGGTGTCACTACTTTGAAACTCCCTACTAACATCTTTTAGAGAAGATTGATTAGATTAGGTATCAAATCTATTCCCTTTAGTTTAGGACTTAAACACCTCCATCTCTTACCATCGCTCCAGAAATTAACTATTTCATACCTTATTATATTCGTTCATTTGATTACACTCCTATATTCTATTAGTCCCTCATTTATTCATAGTTGTCACTTTATTAAATAAATATTTATTCACACTTAAGAAGTTGTTTGTGATGTTGTTTTACGGCAGAGAATGACTGGTACAAATTGTAGTAAAGGATTCACTCCTTCAGATATGCAAATTATTTAACTGAGACTGATAAACTGATTTAAACCGTGTTCTTCCTACGATAACAGGAGGTGGTGCCCTAACGAGACAATTAAAAGGTGTAGACTATCCTACACTTGTAATGATAAAACCTCATCCAAATCACACATTGCAGCTCAATATTCAGTGAGGACAGGGCCTTTTTAAGTCGAAATGTGCAAAAAAGCATCCTCTCGCTCTGAAACGGCTGTTTTGCTCTCCACCACATTTACTGTCAGACTGGCCGAATTAGACCGATTCTGCCTCTTTCTTGCCTCTACATGTGAAGAACAGGGTGCTTGTGAGCATATTGTGCAGTTTCAAGCAGGTAGCTGGCTTGGAACGGGACCGGTGGGGCAGAGCAATCCTAGCGGCTCGCCCGAGCAGTGGAAGCCGGCGAGGGTGCGCGTTCAGCCGGATGAATGGGGCGCTGTCAGGGCCCCTCTCGTGGAGGATAAAAATCATGCTTTTTCCCTCATTACACATCCCATGCGAGCTTGTAATGATAAAACCTCATCCAAATCACACATTGCAGCTCAATATTCAGTGAGGACAGGGCCTTTTTAAGTCGAAAAGTGCAAAAAAGCATCCTCTCGCTCTGAAACGGCTGTTTTGCTCTCCACCACATTTACTGTCAGACTGGCCGAATTAGACCGATTCTGCCTCTTTCTTGCCTCTACATGTGAAGAACAGGGTGCTTGTGAGCATATTGTGCAGTTTCAAGCAGGTAGCTGGCTTGGAACGGGACCGGTGGGGCAGAGCAATCCTAGCGGCTCCCCCGAGCAGTGGAAGGCGGCGAGGGTGCGCGTTCAGCCGGATGAATGGGGCGCTGTCAGGGCCCCTCTCGTGGAGGATAAAAATCATGCTTTTTCCCTCATTACACATCCCATGCGAGCTTGTAATGATAAAACCTCATCCAAATCACACATTGCAGCTCAATATTCAGTGAGGACAGGGCCTTTTTAAGTCGAAATGTGCAAAAAAGCATCCTATCGCTCTGAAACGGCTGTTTTGCTCTCCACCACATTTACTGTCAGACTGGCCGAATTAGACCGATTCTGCCTCTTTCTTGCCTCTACATGTGAAGATCAGGGTGCTTGTGAGCATATTGTGCAGTTTCAAGCAGGTAGCTGGCTTGGAACGGGACCGGTGGGGCAGAGCAATCCTAGCGGCTCGCCCGAGCAGTGGAAGGCGGCGAGGGTGCGCGTTCAGCCGGATGAATGGGGCGCTGTCAGGGCCCCTCTCGTGGAGGATAAAAATCATGCTTTTTCCCTCATTACACATCCCATGCGAGCTTGTAATGATAAAACCTCATCCAAATCACACATTGCAGCTCAATATTCAGTGAGGACAGGGCCTTTTTAAGTCGAAATGTGCAAAAAAGCATCCTCTCGCTCTGAAACGGCTGTTTTGCTCTCCACCACATTTACTGTCAGACTGGCCGAATTAGACCGATTCTGCCTCTTTCTTGCCTCTACATGTGAAGAACAGGGTGCTTGTGAGCATATTGTGCAGTTTCAAGCAGGTAGCTGGCTTGGAACGGGACCGGTGGGGCAGAGCAATCCTAGCGGCTCGCCCGAGCAGTGGAAGGCGGCGAGGGTGCGCGTTCAGCCGGATGAATGGGGCGCTGTCAGGGCCCCTCTCGTGGAGGATAAAAATCATGCTTTTTCCCTCATTACACATCCCATGCGAGCTTGTAATGATAAAACCTCATCCAAATCACACATTGCAGCTCAATATTCAGTGAGGACAGGGCCTTTTTAAGTCGAAATGTGCAAAAAAGCATCCTCTCGCTCTGAAACGGCTGTTTTGCTCTCCACCACATTAACTGTCAGACTGGCCGAATTAGACCGATTCTGCCTCTTTCTTGCCTCTACATGTGAAGAACAGGGTGCTTGTGAGCATATTGTGCAGTTTCAAGCAGGTAGCTGCCTTGGAACGGGACCGGTGGGGCAGAGCAATCCTAGCGGCTCGCCCGAGCAGTGGAAGCCGGCGAGGGTGCGCGTTCAGCCGGATGAATGGGGCGCTGTCAGGGCCCCTCTCGTGGAGGATAAAAATCATGCTTTTTCCCTCATTACACATCCCATGCGAGCTTGTAATGATAAAACCTCATCCAAATCACACATTGCAGCTCAATATTCAGTGAGGACAGGGCCTTTTTAAGTCGAAATGTGCAAAAAAGCATCCTCTCGCTCTGAAACGGCTGTTTTGCTCTCCACCACATTTACTGTCAGACTGGCCGAATTAGACCGATTCTGCCTCTTTCTTGCCTCTACATGTGAAGAACAGGGTGCTTGTGAGCATATTGTGCAGTTTCAAGCAGGTAGCTGGCTTGGAACGGGACCGGTGGGGCAGAGCAATCCTAGCGGCTCGCCCGAGCAGTGGAAGCCGGCGAGGGTGCGCGTTCAGCCGGATGAATGGGGCGCTGTCAGGGCCCCTCTCGTGGAGGATAAAAATCATGCTTTTTCCCTCATTACACATCCCATGCGAGCTTGTAATGATAAAACCTCATCCAAATCACACATTGCAGCTCAATATTCAGTGAGGACAGGGCCTTTTTAAGTCGAAATGTGCAAAAAAGCATCCTGTCGCTCTGAAACGGCTGTTTTGCTCTCCACCACATTTACTGTCAGACTGGCCGAATTAGACCGATTCTGCCTCTTTCTTGCCTCTACATGTGAAGAACAGGGTGCTTGTGAGCATATTGTGCAGTTTCAAGCAGGTAGCTGGCTTGGAACGGGACCGGTGGGGCAGAGCAATCCTAGCGGCTCGCCCGAGCAGTGGAAGCCGGCGAGGGTGCGCGTTCAGCCGGATGAATGGGGCGCTGTCAGGGCCCCTCTCGTGGGGGATAAAAATCATGCTTTTTCCCTCATTACACATCCCATGCGAGCTTGTAATGATAAAACCTCATCCAAATCACACATTGCAGCTCAATATTCAGTGAGGACAGGGCCTTTTTAAGTCGAAAAGTGCAAAAAAGCATCCTCTCGCTCTGAAACGGCTGTTTTGCTCTCCACCACATTTACTGTCAGACTGGCCGAATTAGACCGATTCTGCCTCTTTCTTGCCTCTACATGTGAAGAACAGGGTGCTTGTGAGCATATTGTGCAGTTTCAAGCAGATAGCTGCCTTGGAACGGGACCGGTGGGGCAGACCAATCCTAGCGGCTCGCCCGAGCAGTGGAAGTCGGCGAGGGTGCGCGTTCAGCCGGATGAATGGGGTGCTGTCAGGGCCCCTCTCGTGGAGGATAAAAATCATGCTTTTTCCCTCATTACACATCCCATGCGAGCTTGTAATGATAAAACCTCATCCAAATCACACATTGCAGCTCAATATTCAGTGAGGACAGGGCCTTTTTAAGTCGAAATGTGCAAAAAAGCATCCTCTCGCTCTGAAACGGCTGTTTTGCTCTCCACCACATTTACTGTCAGACTGGCCGAATTAGACCGATTCTGCCTCTTTCTTGCCTCTACATGTGAAGAACAGGGTGCTTGTGAGCATATTGTGCAGTTTAAAGCAGGTAGCTGGCTTGGAACGGGACCGGTGGGGCAGAGCAATCCTAGCGGCTCGCCCGAGCAGTGGAAGCCGGCGAGGGTGCGCGTTCAGCCGGATGAATGGGGCGCTGTCAGGGCCCCTCTCGTGGAGGATAAAAATCATGCTTTTTCCCTCATTACACATCCCATGCGAGCTTGTAATGATAAAACCTCATCCAAATCACACATTGCAGCTCAATATTCAGTGAGGACAGGGCCTTTTTAAGTCGAAATGTGCAAAAAAGCATCCTCTCGCTCTGAAACGGCTGTTTTGCTCTCCACCACATTTACTGTCAGACTGGCCGAATTAGACCGATTCTGCCTCTTTCTTGCCTCTACATGTGAAGAACAGGGTGCTTGTGAGCATATTGTGCAGTTTCAAGCAGGTAGCTGGCTTGGAACGGGACCGGTGGGGCAGAGCAATCCTAGCGGCTCGCCCGAGCAGTGGAAGCCGGCGAGGGTGCGCGTTCAGCCGGATGAATGGGGCGCTGTCAGGGCCCCTCTCGTGGAGGATAAAAATCATGCTTTTTCCCTCATTACACATCCCATGCGAGCTTGTAATGATAAAACCTCATCCAAATCACACATTGCAGCTCAATATTCAGTGAGGACAGGGCCTTTTTAAGTCGAAATGTGCAAAAAAGCATCCTCTCGCTCTGAAACGGCTGTTTTGCTCTCCACCACATTAACTGTCAGACTGGCCGAATTAGACCGATTCTGCCTCTTTCTTGCCTCTACATGTGAAGAACAGGGTGCTTGTGAGCATATTGTGCAGTTTCAAGCAGGTAGCTGGCTTGGAACGGGACCGGTGGGGCAGAGCAATCCTAGCGGCTCGCCCGAGCAGTGGAAGCCGGCGAGGGTGCGCGTTCAGCCGGATGAATGGGGCGCTGTCAGGGCCCCTCTCGTGGAGGATAAAAATCATGCTTTTTCCCTCATTACACATCCCATGCGAGCTTGTAATGATAAAACCTCATCCAAATCACACATTGCAGCTCAATATTCAGTGAGGACAGGGCCTTTTTAAGTCGAAATGTGCAAAAAAGCATCCTCTCGCTCTGAAACGGCTGTTTTGCTCTCCACCACATTTACTGTCAGACTGGCCGAATTAGACCGATTCTGCCTCTTTCTTGCCTCTACATGTGAAGAACAGGGTGCTTGTGAGCATATTGTGCAGTTTCAAGCAGGTAGCTGGCTTGGAACGGGACCGGTGGGGCAGAGCAATCCTAGCGGCTCGCCCGAGCAGTGGAAGCCGGCGAGGGTGCGCGTTCAGCCGGATGAATGGGGCGCTGTCAGGGCCCCTCTCGTGGAGGATAAAAATCATGCTTTTTCCCTCATTACACATCCCATGCGAGCTTGTAATGATAAAACCTCATCCAAATCACACATTGCAGCTCAATATTCAGTGAGGACAGGGCCTTTTTAAGTCGAAATGTGCAAAAAAGCATCCTCTCGCTCTGAAACGGCTGTTTTGCTCTCCACCACATTTACTGTCAGACTGGCCGAATTAGACCGATTCTGCCTCTTTCTTGCCTCTACATGTGAAGAACAGGGTGCTTGTGAGCATATTGTGCAGTTTCAAGCAGGTAGCTGGCTTGGAACGGGACCGGTGGGGCAGAGCAATCCTAGCGGCTCGCCCGAGCAGTGGAAGCCGGCGAGGGTGCGCGTTCAGCCGGATGAATGGGGCGCTGTCAGGGCCCCTCTCGTGGAGGATAAAAATCATGCTTTTTCCCTCATTACACATCCCATGCGAGCTTGTAATGATAAAACCTCATCCAAATCACACATTGCAGCTCAATATTCAGTGAGGACAGGGACATTTACTGTCAGACTGGCCGAATTAGACCGATTCTGCCTCTTTCTTGCCTCTACATGTGAAGAACAGGGTGCTTGTGAGCATATTGTGCAGTTTCAAGCAGGTAGCTGGCTTGGAACGGGACCGGTGGGGCAGAGCAATCCTAGCGGCTCGCCCGAGCAGTGGAAGCCGGCGAGGGTGCGCGTTCAGCCGGATGAATGGGGCGCTGTCAGGGCCCCTCTCGTGGAGGATAAAAATCATGCTTTTTCCCTCATTACACATCCCATGCGAGCTTGTAATGATAAAACCTCATCCAAATCACACATTGCAGCTCAATATTCAGTGAGGACAGGGACATTTACTGTCAGACTGGCCGAATTAGACCGATTCTGCCTCTTTCTTGCCTCTACATGTGAAGAACAGGGTGCTTGTGAGCATATTGTGCAGTTTCAAGCAGGTAGCTGGCTTGGAACGGGACCGGTGGGGCAGAGCAATCCTAGCGGCTCGCCCGAGCAGTGGAAGCCGGCGAGGGTGCGCGTTCAGCCGGATGAATGGGGCGCTGTCAGGGCCCCTCTCGTGGAGGATAAAAATCATGCTTTTTCCCTCATTACACATCCCATGCGAGCTTGTAATGATAAAACCTCATCCAAATCACACATTGCAGCTCAATATTCAGTGAGGACAGGGCCTTTTTAAGTCGAAATGTGCAAAAAAGCATCCTCTCGCTCTGAAACGGCTGTTTTGCTCTCCACCACATTTACTGTCAGACTGGCCGAATTAGACCGATTCTGCCTCTTTCTTGCCTCTACATGTGAAGAACAGGGTGCTTGTGAGCATATTGTGCAGTTTCAAGCAGGTAGCTGGCTTGGAACGGGACCGGTGGGGCAGAGCAATCCTAGCGGCTCGCCCGAGCAGTGGAAGGCGGCGAGGGTGCGCGTTCAGCCGGATGAATGGGGCGCTGTCAGGGCCCCTCTCGTGGAGGATAAAAATCATGCTTTTTCCCTCATTACACATCCCATGCGAGCTTGTAATGATAAAACCTCATCCAAATCACACATTGCAGCTCAATATTCAGTGAGGACAGGGCCTTTTTAAGTCGAAATGTGCAAAAAAGCACCCTCTCGCTCTGAAACGGCTGTTTTGCTCTCCACCACATTTACTGTCAGACTGGCCGAATTAGACCGATTCTGCCTCTTTCTTGCCTCTACATGTGAAGAACAGGGTGCTTGTGAGCATATTGTGCAGTTTCAAGCAGGTAGCTGGCTTGGAACGGGACCGGTGAGGCAGAGCAATCCTAGCGGCTCGCCCGAGCAGTGGAAGCCGGCGAGGGTGCGCGTTCAGCCGGATGAATGGGGCGCTGTCAGGGCCCCTCTCGTGGGGGATAAAAATCATGCTTTTTCCCTCATTACACATCCCATGCGAGCTTGTAATGATAAAACCTCATCCAAATCACACATTGCAGCTCAATATTCAGTGAGGACAGGGCCTTTTTAAGTCGAAAAGTGCAAAAAAGCATCCTCTCGCTCTGAAACGGCTGTTTTGCTCTCCACCACATTTACTGTCAGACTGGCCGAATTAGACCGATTCTGCCTCTTTCTTGCCTCTACATGTGAAGAACAGGGTGCTTGTGAGCATATTGTGCAGTTTCAAGCAGGTAGCTGGCTTGGAACGGGACCGGTGGGGCAGAGCAATCCTAGCGGCTCGCCCGAGCAGTGGAAGCCGGCGAGGGTGCGCGTTCAGCCGGATGAATGGGGCGCTGTCAGGGCCCCTCTCGTGGAGGATAAAAATCATGCTTTTTCCCTCATTACACATCCCATGCGAGCTTGTAATGATAAAACCTCATCCAAATCACACATTGCAGCTCAATATTCAGTGAGGACAGGGCCTTTTTAAGTCGAAATGTGCAAAAAAGCATCCTCTCGCTCTGAAACGGCTGTTTTGCTCTCCACCACATTAACTGTCAGACTGGCCGAATTAGACCGATTCTGCATCTTTCTTGCCTCTACATGTGAAGAACAGGGTGCTTGTGAGCATATTGTGCAGTTTCAAGCAGGTAGCTGCCTTGGAACGGGACCGGTGGGGCAGACCAATCCTAGCGGCTCGCCCGAGCAGTGGAAGCCGGCGAGGGTGCGCGTTCAGCCGGATGAATGGGGCGCTGTCAGGGCCCCTCTGGTGGAGGATAAAAATCATGCTTTTTCCCTCATTACACATCCCATGCGAGCTTGTAATGATAAAACCTCATCCAAATCACACATTGCAGCTCAATATTCAGTGAGGACAGGGACATTTACTGTCAGACTGGCCGAATTAGACCGATTCTGCCTCTTTCTTGCCTCTACATGTGAAGAACAGGGTGCTTGTGAGCATATTGTGCAGTTTCAAGCAGGTAGCTGGCTTGGAACGGGACCGGTGGGGCAGAGCAATCCTAGCGGCTCGCCCGAGCAGTGGAAGCCGGCGAGGGTGCGCGTTCAGCCGGATGAATGGGGCGCTGTCAGGGCCCCTCTCGTGGAGGATAAAAATCATGCTTTTTCCCTCATTACACATCCCATGCGAGCTTGTAATGATAAAACCTCATCCAAATCACACATTGCAGCTCAATATTCAGTGAGGACAGGGCCTTTTTAAGTTGAAATGTGCAAAAAAGCATCCTCTCGCTCTGAAACGGCTGTTTTGCTCTCCACCACATTTACTGTCAGACTGGCCGAATTAGACCGATTCTGCCTCTTTCTTGCCTCTACATGTGAAGAACAGGGTGCTTGTGAGCATATTGTGCAGTTTCAAGCAGGTAGCTGGCTTGGAACGGGACCGGTGGGGCAGAGCAATCCTAGCGGCTCGCCCGAGCAGTGGAAGCCGGCGAGGGTGCGCGTTCAGCCGGATGAATGGGGCGCTGTCAGGGCCCCTCTCGTGGAGGATAAAAATCATGCTTTTTCCCTCATTACACATCCCATGCGAGCTTGTAATGATAAAACCTCATCCAAATCACACATTGCACCTCAATATTCAGTGAGGACAGGGACATTTACTGTCAGACTGGCCGAATTAGACCGATTCTGCCTCTTTCTTGCCTCTACATGTGAAGAACAGGGTGCTTGTGAGCATATTGTGCAGTTTCAAGCAGGTAGCTGGCTTGGAACGGGACCGGTGGGGCAGAGCAATCCTAGCGGCTCGCCCGAGCAGTGGAAGCCGGCGAGGGTGCGCGTTCAGCCGGATGAATGGGGCGCTGTCAGGGCCCCTCTCGTGGAGGATAAAAATCATGCTTTTTCCCTCATTACACATCCCATGCGAGCTTGTAATGATAAAACCTCATCCAAATCACACATTGCAGCTCAATATTCAGTGAGGACAGGGCCTTTTTAAGTCGAAATGTGCAAAAAAGCATCCTCTCGCTCTGAAACGGCTGTTTTGCTCTCCACCACATTTACTGTCAGACTGGCCGAATTAGACCGATTCTGCCTCTTTCTTGCCTCTACATGTGAAGAACAGGGTGCTTGTGAGCATATTGTGCAGTTTCAAGCAGGTAGCTGGCTTGGAACGGGACCGGTGGGGCAGAGCAATCCTAGCGGCTCGCCCGAGCAGTGGAAGCCGGCGAGGGTGCGCGTTCAGCCGGATGAATGGGGCGCTGTCAGGGCCCCTCTCGTGGAGGATAAAAATCATGCTTTTTCCCTCATTACACATCCCATGCGAGCTTGTAATGATAAAACCTCATCCAAATCACACATTGCAGCTCAATATTCAGTGAGGACAGGGCCTTTTTAAGTCGAAATGTGCAAAAAAGCATCCTATCGCTCTGAAACGGCTGTTTTGCTCTCCACCACATTTACTGTCAGACTGGCCGAATTAGACCGATTCTGCCTCTTTCTTGCCTCTACATGTGAAGAATAGGGTGCTTGTGAGCATATTGTGCAGTTTCAAGCAGGTAGCTGGCTTGGAACGGGACCGGTGGGGCAGAGCAATCCTAGCGGCTCGCCCGAGCAGTGGAAGGCGGCGAGGGTGCGCGTTCAGCCGGATGAATGGGGCGCTGTCAGGGCCCCTCTCGTGGAGGATAAAAATCATGCTTTTTCCCTCATTACACATCCCATGCGAGCTTGTAATGATAAAACCTCATCCAAATCACACATTGCAGCTCAATATTCAGTGAGGACAGGGCCTTTTTAAGTCGAAATGTGCAAAAAAGCATCCTCTCGCTCTGAAACGGCTGTTTTGCTCTCCACCACATTTACTGTCAGACTGGCCGAATTAGACCGATTCTGCCTCTTTCTTGCCTCTACATGTGAAGAACAGGGTGCTTGTGAGCATATTGTGCAGTTTCAAGCAGGTAGCTGGCTTGGAACGGGACCGGTGGGGCAGAGCAATCCTAGCGGCTCGCCCGAGCAGTGGAAGCCGGCGAGGGTGCGCGTTCAGCCGGATGAATGGGGCGCTGTCAGGGCCCCTCTCGTGGAGGATAAAAATCATGCTTTTTCCCTCATTACACATCCCATGCGAGCTTGTAATGATAAAACCTCATCCAAATCACACATTGCAGCTCAATATTCAGTGAGGACAGGGACATTTACTGTCAGACTGGCCGAATTAGACCGATTCTGCCTCTTTCTTGCCTCTACATGTGAAGAACAGGGTGCTTGTGAGCATATTGTGCAGTTTCAAGCAGGTAGCTGGCTTGGAACGGGACCGGTGGGGCAGAGCAATCCTAGCGGCTCGCCCGAGCAGTGGAAGCCGGCGAGGGTGCGCGTTCAGCCGGATGAATGGGGCGCTGTCAGGGCCCCTCTCGTGGAGGATAAAAATCATGCTTTTTCCCTCATTACACATCCCATGCGAGCTTGTAATGATAAAACCTCATCCAAATCACACATTGCAGCTCAATATTCAGTGAGGACAGGGCCTTTTTAAGTCGAAATGTGCAAAAAAGCATCCTCTCGCTCTGAAACGGCTGTTTTGCTCTCCACCACATTTACTGTCAGACTGGCCGAATTAGACCGATTCTGCCTCTTTCTTGCCTCTACATGTGAAGAACAGGGTGCTTGTGAGCATATTGTGCAGTTTCAAGCAGGTAGCTGGCTTGGAACGGGACCGGTGGGGCAGAGCAATCCTAGCGGCTCGCCCGAGCAGTGGAAGCCGGCGAGGGTGCGCGTTCAGCCGGATGAATGGGGCGCTGTCAGGGCCCCTCTCGTGGAGGATAAAAATCATGCTTTTTCCCTCATTACACATCCCATGCGAGCTTGTAATGATAAAACCTCATCCAAATTACACATTGCAGCTCAATATTCAGTGAGGACAGGGACATTTACTGTCAGACTGGCCGAATTAGACCGATTCTGCCTCTTTCTTGCCTCTACATGTGAAGAACAGGGTGCTTGTGAGCATATTGTGCAGTTTCAAGCAGGTAGCTGGCTTGGAACGGGACCGGTGGGGCAGAGCAATCCTAGCGGCTCGCCCGAGCAGTGGAAGCCGGCGAGGGTGCGCGTTCAGCCGGATGAATGGGGCGCTGTCAGGGCCCCTCTCGTGGAGGATAAAAATCATGCTTTTTCCCTCATTACACATCCCATGCGAGCTTGTAATGATAAAACCTGATCCAAATCACACATTGCAGCTCAATATTCAGTGAGGACAGGGCCTTTTTAAGTCGAAATGTGCAAAAAAGCATCCTCTCGCTCTGAAACGGCTGTTTTGCTCTCCACCACATTTACTGTCAGACTGGCCGAATTAGACCGATTCTGCCTCTTTCTTGCCTCTACATGTGAAGAACAGGGTGCTTGTGAGCATATTGTGCAGTTTCAAGCAGGTAGCTGGCTTGGAACGGGACCGGTGGGGCAGAGCAATCCTAGCGGCTCGCCCGAGCAGTGGAAGGCGGCGAGGGTGCGCGTTCAGCCGGATGAATGGGGCGCTGTCAGGGCCCCTCTCGTGGAGGATAAAAATCATGCTTTTTCCCTCATTACACATCCCATGCGAGCTTGTAATGATAAAACCTCATCCAAATCACACATTGCAGCTCAATATTCAGTGAGGACAGGGCCTTTTTAAGTCGAAATGTGCAAAAAAGCACCCTCTCGCTCTGAAACGGCTGTTTTGCTCTCCACCACATTTACTGTCAGACTGGCCGAATTAGACCGATTCTGCCTCTTTCTTGCCTCTACATGTGAAGAACAGGGTGCTTGTGAGCATATTGTGCAGTTTCAAGCAGGTAGCTGGCTTGGAACGGGACCGGTGAGGCAGAGCAATCCTAGCGGCTCGCCCGAGCAGTGGAAGCCGGCGAGGGTGCGCGTTCAGCCGGATGAATGGGGCGCTGTCAGGGCCCCTCTCGTGGGGGATAAAAATCATGCTTTTTCCCTCATTACACATCCCATGCGAGCTTGTAATGATAAAACCTCATCCAAATCACACATTGCAGCTCAATATTCAGTGAGGACAGGGCCTTTTTAAGTCGAAAAGTGCAAAAAAGCATCCTCTCGCTCTGAAACGGCTGTTTTGCTCTCCACCACATTTACTGTCAGACTGGCCGAATTAGACCGATTCTGCCTCTTTCTTGCCTCTACATGTGAAGAACAGGGTGCTTGTGAGCATATTGTGCAGTTTCAAGCAGGTAGCTGCCTTGGAACGGGACCGGTGGGGCAGACCAATCCTAGCGGCTCGCCCGAGCAGTGGAAGCCGGCGAGGGTGCGCGTTCAGCCGGATGAATGGGGCGCTGTCAGGGCCCCTCTGGTGGAGGATAAAAATCATGCTTTTTCCCTCATTACACATCCCATGCGAGCTTGTAATGATAAAACCTCATCCAAATCACACATTGCAGCTCAATATTCAGTGAGGACAGGGACATTTACTGTCAGACTGGCCGAATTAGACCGATTCTGCCTCTTTCTTGCCTCTACATGTGAAGAACAGGGTGCTTGTGAGCATATTGTGCAGTTTCAAGCAGGTAGCTGGCTTGGAACGGGACCGGTGGGGCAGAGCAATCCTAGCGGCTCGCCCGAGCAGTGGAAGCCGGCGAGGGTGCGCGTTCAGCCGGATGAATGGGGCGCTGTCAGGGCCCCTCTCGTGGAGGATAAAAATCATGCTTTTTCCCTCATTACACATCCCATGCGAGCTTGTAATGATAAAACCTCATCCAAATCACACATTGCAGCTCAATATTCAGTGAGGACAGGGCCTTTTTAAGTCGAAATGTGCAAAAAAGCATCCTATCGCTCTGAAACGGCTGTTTTGCTCTCCACCACATTTACTGTCAGACTGGCCGAATTAGACCGATTCTGCCTCTTTCTTGCCTCTGCATGTGAAGAACAGGGTGCTTGTGAGCATATTGTGCAGTTTCAAGCAGGTAGCTGGCTTGGAACGGGACCGGTGGGGCAGAGCAATCCTAGCGGCTCGCCCGAGCAGTGGAAGCCGGCGAGGGTGCGCGTTCAGCCGGATGAATGGGGCGCTGTCAGGGCCCCTCTCGTGGAGGATAAAAATCATGCTTTTTCCCTCATTACACATCCCATGCGAGCTTGTAATGATAAAACCTCATCCAAATCACACATTGCAGCTCAATATTCAGTGAGGACAGGGCCTTTTTAAGTCGAAATGTGCAAAAAAGCATCCTATCGCTCTGAAACGGCTGTTTTGCTCTCCACCACATTTACTGTCAGACTGGCCGAATTAGACCGATTCTGCCTCTTTCTTGCCTCTACATGTGAAGAACAGGGTGCTTGTGAGCATATTGTGCAGTTTCAAGCAGGTAGCTGCCTTGGAACGGGACCGGTGGGGCAGAGCAATCCTAGCGGCTCGCCCGAGCAGTGGAAGCCGGCGAGGGTGCGCGTTCAGCCGGATGAATGGGGCGCTGTCAGGGCCCCTCTCGTGGAGGATAAAAATCATGCTTTTTCCCTCATTACACATCCCATGCGAGCTTGTAATGATAAAACCTCATCCAAATCACACATTGCAGCTCAATATTCAGTGAGGACAGGGACATTTACTGTCAGACTGGCCGAATTAGACCGATTCTGCCTCTTTCTTGCCTCTACATGTGAAGAACAGGGTGCTTGTGAGCATATTGTGCAGTTTCAAGCAGGTAGCTGGCTTGGAACGGGACCGGTGGGGCAGAGCAATCCTAGCGGCTCGCCCGAGCAGTGGAAGCCGGCGAGGGTGCGCGTTCAGCCGGATGAATGGGGCGCTGTCAGGGCCCCTCTCGTGGAGGATAAAAATCATGCTTTTTCCCTCATTACACATCCCATGCGAGCTTGTAATGATAAAACCTCATCCAAATCACACATTGCAGCTCAATATTCAGTGAGGACAGGGCCTTTTTAAGTCGAAATGTGCAAAAAAGCATCCTATCGCTCTGAAACGGCTGTTTTGCTCTCCACCACATTTACTGTCAGACTGGCCGAATTAGACCGATTCTGCCTCTTTCTTGCCTCTACATGTGAAGAACAGGGTGCTTGTGAGCATATTGTGCAGTTTCAAGCAGGTAGCTGGCTTGGAACGGGACCGGTGGGGCAGAGCAATCCTAGCGGCTCGCCCGAGCAGTGGAAGCCGGCGAGGGTGCGCGTTCAGCCGGATGAATGGGGCGCTGTCAGGGCCCCTCTCGTGGAGGATAAAAATCATGCTTTTTCCCTCATTACACATCCCATGCGAGCTTGTAATGATAAAACCTCATCCAAATTACACATTGCAGCTCAATATTCAGTGAGGACAGGGACATTTACTGTCAGACTGGCCGAATTAGACCGATTCTGCCTCTTTCTTGCCTCTACATGTGAAGAACAGGGTGCTTGTGAGCATATTGTGCAGTTTCAAGCAGGTAGCTGGCTTGGAACGGGACCGGTGGGGCAGAGCAATCCTAGCGGCTCGCCCGAGCAGTGGAAGCCGGCGAGGGTGCGCGTTCAGCCGGATGAATGGGGCGCTGTCAGGGCCCCTCTCGTGGAGGACAAAAATCATGCTTTTTCCCTCATTACACATCCCATGCGAGCTTGTAATGATAAAACCTCATCCAAATCACACATTGCAGCTCAATATTCAGTGAGGACAGGGCCTTTTTAAGTCGAAATGTGCAAAAAAGCATCCTATCGCTCTGAAACGGCTGTTTTGCTCTCCACCACATTTACTGTCAGACTGGCCGAATTAGACCGATTCTGCCTCTTTCTTGCCTCTACATGTGAAGAACAGGGTGCTTGTGAGCATATTGTGCAGTTTCAAGCAGGTAGCTGGCTTGGAACGGGACCGGTGGGGCAGAGCAATCCTAGCGGCTCGCCCGAGCAGTGGAAGCCGGCGAGGGTGCGCGTTCAGCCGGATGAATGGGGCGCTCTCAGGGCCCCTCTCGTGGAGGATAAAAATCATGCTTTTTCCCTCATTACACATCCCATGCGAGCTTGTAATGATAAAACCTCATCCAAATCACACATTGCAGCTCAATATTCAGTGAGGACAGGGCCTTTTTAAGTCGAAATGTGCAAAAAAGCACCCTCTCGCTCTGAAACGGCTGTTTTGCTCTCCACCACATTTACTGTCAGACTGGCCGAATTAGACCGATTCTGCCTCTTTCTTGCCTCTACATGTGAAGAACAGGGTGCTTGTGAGCATATTGTGCAGTTTCAAGCAGGTAGCTGGCTTGGAACGGGACCGGTGGGGCAGAGCAATCCTAGCGGCTCGCCCGAGCAGTGGAAGCCGGCGAGGGTGCGCGTTCAGCCGGATGAATGGGGCGCTGTCAGGGCCCCTCTCGTGGAGGATAAAAATCATGCTTTTTCCCTCATTACACATCCCATGCGAGCTTGTAATGATAAAACCTCATCCAAATCACACATTGCAGCTCAATATTCAGTGAGGACAGGGCCTTTTTAAGTCGAAATGTGCAAAAAAGCATCCTCTCGCTCTGAAACGGCTGTTTTGCTCTCCACCACATTTACTGTCAGACTGGCCGAATTAGACCGATTCTGCCTCTTTCTTGCCTCTACATGTGAAGAACAGGGTGCTTGTGAGCATATTGTGCAGTTTCAAGCAGGTAGCTGGCTTGGAACGGGACCGGTGGGGCAGAGCAATCCTAGCGGCTCGCCCGAGCAGTGGAAGGCGGCGAGGGTGCGCGTTCAGCCGGATGAATGGGGCGCTGTCAGGGGCCCTCTCGTGGAGGATAAAAATCATGCTTTTTCCCTCATTACACATCCCATGCGAGCTTGTAATGATAAAACCTCATCCAAATCACACATTGCAGCTCAATATTCAGTGAGGACAGGGCCTTTTTAAGTCGAAATGTGCAAAAAAGCATCCTCTCGCTCTGAAACGGCTGTTTTGCTCTCCACCACATTTACTGTCAGACTGGCCGAATTAGACCGATTCTGCCTCTTTCTTGCCTCTACATGTGAAGAACAGGGTGCTTGTGAGCATATTGTGCAGTTTCAAGCAGGTAGCTGGCTTGGAACGGGACCGGTGGGGCAGAGCAATCCTAGCGGCTCGCCCGAGCAGTGGAAGCCGGCGAGGGTGCGCGTTCAGCCGGATGAATGGGGCGCTGTCAGGGCCCCTCTCGTGGAGGATAAAAATCATGCTTTTTCCCTCATTACACATCCCATGCGAGCTTGTAATGATAAAACCTCATCCAAATCACACATTGCAGCTCAATATTCAGTGAGGACAGGGCCTTTTTAAGTCGAAATGTGCAAAAAAGCATCCTCTCGCTCTGAAACGGCTGTTTTGCTCTCCACCACATTTACTGTCAGACTGGCCGAATTAGACCGATTCTGCCTCTTTCTTGCCTCTACATTTGAAGAACAGGGTGCTTGTGAGCATATTGTGCAGTTTCAAGCAGGTAGCTGGCTTGGAACGGGACCGGTGGGGCAGAGCAATCCTAGCGGCTCGCCCGAGCAGTGGAAGCCGGCGAGGGTGCGCGTTCAGCCGGATGAATGGGGCGCTGTCAGGGCCCCTCTCGTGGAGGATAAAAATCATGCTTTTTCCCTCATTACACATCCCATGCGAGCTTGTAATGATAAAACCTCATCCAAATCACACATTGCAGCTCAATATTCAGTGAGGACAGGGACATTTACTGTCAGACTGGCCGAATTAGACCGATTCTGCCTCTTTCTTGCCTCTACATGTGAAGAACAGGGTGCTTGTGAGCATATTGTGCAGTTTCAAGCAGGTAGCTGGCTTGGAACGGGACCGGTGGGGCAGAGCAATCCTAGCGGCTCGCCCGAGCAGTGGAAGCCGGCGAGGGTGCGCGTTCAGCCGGATGAATGGGGCGCTGTCAGGGCCCCTCTCGTGGAGGATAAAAATCATGCTTTTTCCCTCATTACACATCCCATGCGAGCTTGTAATGATAAAACCTCATCCAAATCACACATTGCAGCTCAATATTCAGTGAGGACAGGGCCTTTTTAAGTCGAAATGTGCAAAAAAGCACCCTCTCGCTCTGAAACGGCTGTTTTGCTCTCCACCACATTTACTGTCAGACTGGCCGAATTAGACCGATTCTGCCTCTTTCTTGCCTCTACATGTGAAGAACAGGGTGCTTGTGAGCATATTGTGCAGTTTCAAGCAGGTAGCTGGCTTGGAACGGGACCGCCGGGGCAGAGCAATCCTAGCGGCTCGCCCGAGCAGTGGAAGCCGGCGAGGGTGCGCGTTCAGCCGGATGAATGGGGCGCTGTCAGGGCCCCTCTCGTGGAGGACAAAAATCATGCTTTTTCCCTCATTACACATCCCATGCGAGCTTGTAATGATAAAACCTCATCCAAATCACACATTGCAGCTCAATATTCAGTGAGGACAGGGCCTTTTTAAGTCGAAATGTGCAAAAAAGCATCCTATCGCTCTGAAACGGCTGTTTTGCTCTCCACCACATTTACTGTCAGACTGGCCGAATTAGACCGATTCTGCCTCTTTCTTGCCTCTACATGTGAAGAACAGGGTGCTTGTGAGCATATTGTGCAGTTTCAAGCAGGTAGCTGGCTTGGAACGGGACCGGTGGGGCAGAGCAATCCTAGCGGCTCGCCCGAGCAGTGGAAGGCGGCGAGGGTGCGCGTTCAGCCGGATGAATGGGGCGCTCTCAGGGCCCCTCTCGTGGAGGATAAAAATCATGCTTTTTCCCTCATTACACATCCCATGCGAGCTTGTAATGATAAAACCTCATCCAAATCACACATTGCAGCTCAATATTCAGTGAGGACAGGGCCTTTTTAAGTCGAAATGTGCAAAAAAGCACCCTCTCGCTCTGAAACGGCTGTTTTGCTCTCCACCACATTTACTGTCAGACTGGCCGAATTAGACCGATTCTGCCTCTTTCTTGCCTCTACATGTGAAGAACAGGGTGCTTGTGAGCATATTGTGCAGTTTCAAGCAGGTAGCTGGCTTGGAACGGGACCGGTGGGGCAGAGCAATCCTAGCGGCTCGCCCGAGCAGTGGAAGGCGGCGAGGGTGCGCGTTCAGCCGGATGAATGGGGCGCTGTCAGGGCCCCTCTCGTGGAGGATAAAAATCATGCTTTTTCCCTCATTACACATCCCATGCGAGCTTGTAATGATAAAACCTCATCCAAATCACACATTGCAGCTCAATATTCAGTGAGGACAGGGCCTTTTTAAGTCGAAATGTGCAAAAAAGCATCCTATCGCTCTGAAACGGCTGTTTTGCTCTCCACCACATTTACTGTCAGACTGGCCGAATTAGACCGATTCTGCCTCTTTCTTGCCTCTACATGTGAAGAACAGGGTGCTTGTGAGCATATTGTGCAGTTTCAAGCAGGTAGCTGGCTTGGAACGGGACCGGTGGGGCAGAGCAATCCTAGCGGCTCGCCCGAGCAGTGGAAGCCGGCGAGGGTGCGCGTTCAGCCGGATGAATGGGGCGCTGTCAGGGCCCCTCTCGTGGAGGATAAAAATCATGCTTTTTCCCTCATTACACATCCCATGCGAGCTTGTAATGATAAAACCTCATCCAAATCACACATTGCAGCTCAATATTCAGTGAGGACAGGGCCTTTTTAAGTCGAAATGTGCAAAAAAGCATCCTCTCGCTCTGAAACGGCTGTTTTGCTCTCCACCACATTTACTGTCAGACTGGCCGAATTAGACCGATTCTGCCTCTTTCTTGCCTCTACATGTGAAGAACAGGGTGCTTGTGAGCATATTGTGCAGTTTCAAGCAGGTAGCTGGCTTGGAACGGGACCGGTGGGGCAGAGCAATCCTAGCGGCTCGCCCGAGCAGTGGAAGGCGGCGAGGGTGCGCGTTCAGCCGGATGAATGGGGCGCTGTCAGGGCCCCTCTCGTGGAGGATAAAAATCATGCTTTTTCCCTCATTACACATCCCATGCGAGCTTGTAATGATAAAACCTCATCCAAATCACACATTGCAGCTCAATATTCAGTGAGGACAGGGCCTTTTTAAGTCGAAATGTGCAAAAAAGCATCCTCTCGCTCTGAAACGGCTGTTTTGCTCTCCACCACATTTACTGTCAGACTGGCCGAATTAGACCGATTCTGCCTCTTTCTTGCCTCTACATGTGAAGAACAGGGTGCTTGTGAGCATATTGTGCAGTTTCAAGCAGGTAGCTGGCTTGGAACGGGACCGGTGGGGCAGAGCAATCCTAGCGGCTCGCCCGAGCAGTGGAAGCCGGCGAGGGTGCGCGTTCAGCCGGATGAATGGGGCGCTGTCAGGGCCCCTCTCGTGGAGGATAAAAATCATGCTTTTTCCCTCATTACACATCCCATGCGAGCTTGTAATGATAAAACCTCATCCAAATCACACATTGCAGCTCAATATTCAGTGAGGACAGGGCCTTTTTAAGTCGAAATGTGCAAAAAAGCATCCTCTCGCTCTGAAACGGCTGTTTTGCTCTCCACCACATTTACTGTCAGACTGGCCGAATTAGACCGATTCTGCCTCTTTCTTGCCTCTACATGTGAAGAACAGGGTGCTTGTGAGCATATTGTGCAGTTTCAAGCAGGTAGCTGGCTTGGAACGGGACCGGTGGGGCAGAGCAATCCTAGCGGCTCGCCCGAGCAGTGGAAGCCGGCGAGGGTGCGCGTTCAGCCGGATGAATGGGGCGCTGTCAGGGCCCCTCTCGTGGAGGACAAAAATCATGCTTTTTCCCTCATTACACATCCCATGCGAGCTTGTAATGATAAAACCTCATCCAAATCACACATTGCAGCTCAATATTCAGTGAGGACAGGGCCTTTTTAAGTCGAAATGTGCAAAAAAGCATCCTATCGCTCTGAAACGGCTGTTTTGCTCTCCACCACATTTACTGTCAGACTGGCCGAATTAGACCGATTCTGCCTCTTTCTTGCCTCTACATGTGAAGAACAGGGTGCTTGTGAGCATATTGTGCAGTTTCAAGCAGGTAGCTGGCTTGGAACGGGACCGGTGGGGCAGAGCAATCCTAGCGGCTCGCCCGAGCAGTGGAAGCCGGCGAGGGTGCGCGTTCAGCCGGATGAATGGGGCGCTCTCAGGGCCCCTCTCGTGGAGGATAAAAATCATGCTTTTTCCCTCATTACACATCCCATGCGAGCTTGTAATGATAAAACCTCATCCAAATCACACATTGCAGCTCAATATTCAGTGAGGACAGGGCCTTTTTAAGTCGAAATGTGCAAAAAAGCACCCTCTCGCTCTGAAACGGCTGTTTTGCTCTCCACCACATTTACTGTCAGACTGGCCGAATTAGACCGATTCTGCCTCTTTCTTGCCTCTACATGTGAAGAACAGGGTGCTTGTGAGCATATTGTGCAGTTTCAAGCAGGTAGCTGGCTTGGAACGGGACCGGTGGGGCAGAGCAATCCTAGCGGCTCGCCCGAGCAGTGGAAGCCGGCGAGGGTGCGCGTTCAGCCGGATGAATGGGGCGCTGTCAGGGCCCCTCTCGTGGAGGATAAAAATCATGCTTTTTCCCTCATTACACATCCCATGCGAGCTTGTAATGATAAAACCTCATCCAAATCACACATTGCAGCTCAATATTCAGTGAGGACAGGGCCTTTTTAAGTCGAAATGTGCAAAAAAGCATCCTCTCGCTCTGAAACGGCTGTTTTGCTCTCCACCACATTTACTGTCAGACTGGCCGAATTAGACCGATTCTGCCTCTTTCTTGCCTCTACATGTGAAGAACAGGGTGCTTGTGAGCATATTGTGCAGTTTCAAGCAGGTAGCTGGCTTGGAACGGGACCGGTGGGGCAGAGCAATCCTAGCGGCTCGCCCGAGCAGTGGAAGGCGGCGAGGGTGCGCGTTCAGCCGGATGAATGGGGCGCTGTCAGGGGCCCTCTCGTGGAGGATAAAAATCATGCTTTTTCCCTCATTACACATCCCATGCGAGCTTGTAATGATAAAACCTCATCCAAATCACACATTGCAGCTCAATATTCAGTGAGGACAGGGCCTTTTTAAGTCGAAATGTGCAAAAAAGCATCCTCTCGCTCTGAAACGGCTGTTTTGCTCTCCACCACATTTACTGTCAGACTGGCCGAATTAGACCGATTCTGCCTCTTTCTTGCCTCTACATGTGAAGAACAGGGTGCTTGTGAGCATATTGTGCAGTTTCAAGCAGGTAGCTGGCTTGGAACGGGACCGGTGGGGCAGAGCAATCCTAGCGGCTCGCCCGAGCAGTGGAAGCCGGCGAGGGTGCGCGTTCAGCCGGATGAATGGGGCGCTGTCAGGGCCCCTCTCGTGGAGGATAAAAATCATGCTTTTTCCCTCATTACACATCCCATGCGAGCTTGTAATGATAAAACCTCATCCAAATCACACATTGCAGCTCAATATTCAGTGAGGACAGGGCCTTTTTAAGTCGAAATGTGCAAAAAAGCATCCTCTCGCTCTGAAACGGCTGTTTTGCTCTCCACCACATTTACTGTCAGACTGGCCGAATTAGACCGATTCTGCCTCTTTCTTGCCTCTACATTTGAAGAACAGGGTGCTTGTGAGCATATTGTGCAGTTTCAAGCAGGTAGCTGGCTTGGAACGGGACCGGTGGGGCAGAGCAATCCTAGCGGCTCGCCCGAGCAGTGGAAGCCGGCGAGGGTGCGCGTTCAGCCGGATGAATGGGGCGCTGTCAGGGCCCCTCTCGTGGAGGATAAAAATCATGCTTTTTCCCTCATTACACATCCCATGCGAGCTTGTAATGATAAAACCTCATCCAAATCACACATTGCAGCTCAATATTCAGTGAGGACAGGGACATTTACTGTCAGACTGGCCGAATTAGACCGATTCTGCCTCTTTCTTGCCTCTACATGTGAAGAACAGGGTGCTTGTGAGCATATTGTGCAGTTTCAAGCAGGTAGCTGGCTTGGAACGGGACCGGTGGGGCAGAGCAATCCTAGCGGCTCGCCCGAGCAGTGGAAGCCGGCGAGGGTGCGCGTTCAGCCGGATGAATGGGGCGCTGTCAGGGCCCCTCTCGTGGAGGATAAAAATCATGCTTTTTCCCTCATTACACATCCCATGCGAGCTTGTAATGATAAAACCTCATCCAAATCACACATTGCAGCTCAATATTCAGTGAGGACAGGGCCTTTTTAAGTCGAAATGTGCAAAAAAGCATCCTCTCGCTCTGAAACGGCTGTTTTGCTCTCCACCACATTTACTGTCAGACTGGCCGAATTAGACCGATTCTGCCTCTTTCTTGCCTCTACATGTGAAGAACAGGGTGCTTGTGAGCATATTGTGCAGTTTCAAGCAGGTAGCTGGCTTGGAACGGGACCGGTGGGGCAGAGCAATCCTAGCGGCTCGCCCGAGCAGTGGAAGCCGGCGAGGGTGCGCGTTCAGCCGGATGAATGGGGCGCTGTCAGGGCCCCTCTCGTGGAGGATAAAAATCATGCTTTTTCCCTCATTACACATCCCATGCGAGCTTGTAATGATAAAACCTCATCCAAATTACACATTGCAGCTCAATATTCAGTGAGGACAGGGACATTTACTGTCAGACTGGCCGAATTAGACCGATTCTGCCTCTTTCTTGCCTCTACATGTGAAGAACAGGGTGCTTGTGAGCATATTGTGCAGTTTCAAGCAGGTAGCTGGCTTGGAACGGGACCGGTGGGGCAGAGCAATCCTAGCGGCTCGCCCGAGCAGTGGAAGCCGGCGAGGGTGCGCGTTCAGCCGGATGAATGGGGCGCTGTCAGGGCCCCTCTCGTGGAGGATAAAAATCATGCTTTTTCCCTCATTACACATCCCATGCGAGCTTGTAATGATAAAACCTGATCCAAATCACACATTGCAGCTCAATATTCAGTGAGGACAGGGCCTTTTTAAGTCGAAATGTGCAAAAAAGCATCCTCTCGCTCTGAAACGGCTGTTTTGCTCTCCACCACATTTACTGTCAGACTGGCCGAATTAGACCGATTCTGCCTCTTTCTTGCCTCTACATGTGAAGAACAGGGTGCTTGTGAGCATATTGTGCAGTTTCAAGCAGGTAGCTGGCTTGGAACGGGACCGGTGGGGCAGAGCAATCCTAGCGGCTCGCCCGAGCAGTGGAAGCCGGCGAGGGTGCGCGTTCAGCCGGATGAATGGGGCGCTGTCAGGGCCCCTCTCGTGGAGGATAAAAATCATGCTTTTTCCCTCATTACACATCCCATGCGAGCTTGTAATGATAAAACCTCATCCAAATCACACATTGCAGCTCAATATTCAGTGAGGACAGGGCCTTTTTAAGTCGAAATGTGCAAAAAAGCACCCTCTCGCTCTGAAACGGCTGTTTTGCTCTCCACCACATTTACTGTCAGACTGGCCGAATTAGACCGATTCTGCCTCTTTCTTGCCTCTACATGTGAAGAACAGGGTGCTTGTGAGCATATTGTGCAGTTTCAAGCAGGTAGCTGGCTTGGAACGGGACCGCCGGGGCAGAGCAATCCTAGCGGCTCGCCCGAGCAGTGGAAGCCGGCGAGGGTGCGCGTTCAGCCGGATGAATGGGGCGCTGTCAGGGCCCCTCTCGTGGAGGACAAAAATCATGCTTTTTCCCTCATTACACATCCCATGCGAGCTTGTAATGATAAAACCTCATCCAAATCACACATTGCAGCTCAATATTCAGTGAGGACAGGGCCTTTTTAAGTCGAAATGTGCAAAAAAGCATCCTATCGCTCTGAAACGGCTGTTTTGCTCTCCACCACATTTACTGTCAGACTGGCCGAATTAGACCGATTCTGCCTCTTTCTTGCCTCTACATGTGAAGAACAGGGTGCTTGTGAGCATATTGTGCAGTTTCAAGCAGGTAGCTGGCTTGGAACGGGACCGGTGGGGCAGAGCAATCCTAGCGGCTCGCCCGAGCAGTGGAAGCCGGCGAGGGTGCGCGTTCAGCCGGATGAATGGGGCGCTCTCAGGGCCCCTCTCGTGGAGGATAAAAATCATGCTTTTTCCCTCATTACACATCCCATGCGAGCTTGTAATGATAAAACCTCATCCAAATCACACATTGCAGCTCAATATTCAGTGAGGACAGGGCCTTTTTAAGTCGAAATGTGCAAAAAAGCACCCTCTCGCTCTGAAACGGCTGTTTTGCTCTCCACCACATTTACTGTCAGACTGGCCGAATTAGACCGATTCTGCCTCTTTCTTGCCTCTACATGTGAAGAACAGGGTGCTTGTGAGCATATTGTGCAGTTTCAAGCAGGTAGCTGGCTTGGAACGGGACCGGTGGGGCAGAGCAATCCTAGCGGCTCGCCCGAGCAGTGGAAGGCGGCGAGGGTGCGCGTTCAGCCGGATGAATGGGGCGCTGTCAGGGGCCCTCTCGTGGAGGATAAAAATCATGCTTTTTCCCTCATTACACATCCCATGCGAGCTTGTAATGATAAAACCTCATCCAAATCACACATTGCAGCTCAATATTCAGTGAGGACAGGGCCTTTTTAAGTCGAAATGTGCAAAAAAGCATCCTATCGCTCTGAAACGGCTGTTTTGCTCTCCACCACATTTACTGTCAGACTGGCCGAATTAGACCGATTCTGCCTCTTTCTTGCCTCTACATGTGAAGAACAGGGTGCTTGTGAGCATATTGTGCAGTTTCAAGCAGGTAGCTGGCTTGGAACGGGACCGGTGGGGCAGAGCAATCCTAGCGGCTCGCCCGAGCAGTGGAAGCCGGCGAGGGTGCGCGTTCAGCCGGATGAATGGGGCGCTCTCAGGGCCCCTCTCGTGGAGGATAAAAATCATGCTTTTTCCCTCATTACACATCCCATGCGAGCTTGTAATGATAAAACCTCATCCAAATCACACATTGCAGCTCAATATTCAGTGAGGACAGGGCCTTTTTAAGTCGAAATGTGCAAAAAAGCACCCTCTCGCTCTGAAACGGCTGTTTTGCTCTCCACCACATTTACTGTCAGACTGGCCGAATTAGACCGATTCTGCCTCTTTCTTGCCTCTACATGTGAAGAACAGGGTGCTTGTGAGCATATTGTGCAGTTTCAAGCAGGTAGCTGGCTTGGAACGGGACCGGTGGGGCAGAGCAATCCTAGCGGCTCGCCCGAGCAGTGGAAGCCGGCGAGGGTGCGCGTTCAGCCGGATGAATGGGGCGCTGTCAGGGCCCCTCTCGTGGAGGATAAAAATCATGCTTTTTCCCTCATTACACATCCCATGCGAGCTTGTAATGATAAAACCTCATCCAAATCACACATTGCAGCTCAATATTCAGTGAGGACAGGGCCTTTTTAAGTCGAAATGTGCAAAAAAGCATCCTCTCGCTCTGAAACGGCTGTTTTGCTCTCCACCACATTTACTGTCAGACTGGCCGAATTAGACCGATTCTGCCTCTTTCTTGCCTCTACATGTGAAGAACAGGGTGCTTGTGAGCATATTGTGCAGTTTCAAGCAGGTAGCTGGCTTGGAACGGGACCGGTGGGGCAGAGCAATCCTAGCGGCTCGCCCGAGCAGTGGAAGGCGGCGAGGGTGCGCGTTCAGCCGGATGAATGGGGCGCTGTCAGGGGCCCTCTCGTGGAGGATAAAAATCATGCTTTTTCCCTCATTACACATCCCATGCGAGCTTGTAATGATAAAACCTCATCCAAATCACACATTGCAGCTCAATATTCAGTGAGGACAGGGCCTTTTTAAGTCGAAATGTGCAAAAAAGCATCCTCTCGCTCTGAAACGGCTGTTTTGCTCTCCACCACATTTACTGTCAGACTGGCCGAATTAGACCGATTCTGCCTCTTTCTTGCCTCTACATGTGAAGAACAGGGTGCTTGTGAGCATATTGTGCAGTTTCAAGCAGGTAGCTGGCTTGGAACGGGACCGGTGGGGCAGAGCAATCCTAGCGGCTCGCCCGAGCAGTGGAAGCCGGCGAGGGTGCGCGTTCAGCCGGATGAATGGGGCGCTGTCAGGGCCCCTCTCGTGGAGGATAAAAATCATGCTTTTTCCCTCATTACACATCCCATGCGAGCTTGTAATGATAAAACCTCATCCAAATCACACATTGCAGCTCAATATTCAGTGAGGACAGGGCCTTTTTAAGTCGAAATGTGCAAAAAAGCATCCTCTCGCTCTGAAACGGCTGTTTTGCTCTCCACCACATTTACTGTCAGACTGGCCGAATTAGACCGATTCTGCCTCTTTCTTGCCTCTACATTTGAAGAACAGGGTGCTTGTGAGCATATTGTGCAGTTTCAAGCAGGTAGCTGGCTTGGAACGGGACCGGTGGGGCAGAGCAATCCTAGCGGCTCGCCCGAGCAGTGGAAGCCGGCGAGGGTGCGCGTTCAGCCGGATGAATGGGGCGCTGTCAGGGCCCCTCTCGTGGAGGATAAAAATCATGCTTTTTCCCTCATTACACATCCCATGCGAGCTTGTAATGATAAAACCTCATCCAAATCACACATTGCAGCTCAATATTCAGTGAGGACAGGGACATTTACTGTCAGACTGGCCGAATTAGACCGATTCTGCCTCTTTCTTGCCTCTACATGTGAAGAACAGGGTGCTTGTGAGCATATTGTGCAGTTTCAAGCAGGTAGCTGGCTTGGAACGGGACCGGTGGGGCAGAGCAATCCTAGCGGCTCGCCCGAGCAGTGGAAGCCGGCGAGGGTGCGCGTTCAGCCGGATGAATGGGGCGCTGTCAGGGCCCCTCTCGTGGAGGATAAAAATCATGCTTTTTCCCTCATTACACATCCCATGCGAGCTTGTAATGATAAAACCTCATCCAAATCACACATTGCAGCTCAATATTCAGTGAGGACAGGGCCTTTTTAAGTCGAAATGTGCAAAAAAGCATCCTCTCGCTCTGAAACGGCTGTTTTGCTCTCCACCACATTTACTGTCAGACTGGCCGAATTAGACCGATTCTGCCTCTTTCTTGCCTCTACATGTGAAGAACAGGGTGCTTGTGAGCATATTGTGCAGTTTCAAGCAGGTAGCTGGCTTGGAACGGGACCGGTGGGGCAGAGCAATCCTAGCGGCTCGCCCGAGCAGTGGAAGCCGGCGAGGGTGCGCGTTCAGCCGGATGAATGGGGCGCTGTCAGGGCCCCTCTCGTGGAGGATAAAAATCATGCTTTTTCCCTCATTACACATCCCATGCGAGCTTGTAATGATAAAACCTCATCCAAATTACACATTGCAGCTCAATATTCAGTGAGGACAGGGACATTTACTGTCAGACTGGCCGAATTAGACCGATTCTGCCTCTTTCTTGCCTCTACATGTGAAGAACAGGGTGCTTGTGAGCATATTGTGCAGTTTCAAGCAGGTAGCTGGCTTGGAACGGGACCGGTGGGGCAGAGCAATCCTAGCGGCTCGCCCGAGCAGTGGAAGCCGGCGAGGGTGCGCGTTCAGCCGGATGAATGGGGCGCTGTCAGGGCCCCTCTCGTGGAGGATAAAAATCATGCTTTTTCCCTCATTACACATCCCATGCGAGCTTGTAATGATAAAACCTGATCCAAATCACACATTGCAGCTCAATATTCAGTGAGGACAGGGCCTTTTTAAGTCGAAATGTGCAAAAAAGCATCCTCTCGCTCTGAAACGGCTGTTTTGCTCTCCACCACATTTACTGTCAGACTGGCCGAATTAGACCGATTCTGCCTCTTTCTTGCCTCTACATGTGAAGAACAGGGTGCTTGTGAGCATATTGTGCAGTTTCAAGCAGGTAGCTGGCTTGGAACGGGACCGGTGGGGCAGAGCAATCCTAGCGGCTCGCCCGAGCAGTGGAAGCCGGCGAGGGTGCGCGTTCAGCCGGATGAATGGGGCGCTGTCAGGGCCCCTCTCGTGGAGGATAAAAATCATGCTTTTTCCCTCATTACACATCCCATGCGAGCTTGTAATGATAAAACCTCATCCAAATCACACATTGCAGCTCAATATTCAGTGAGGACAGGGCCTTTTTAAGTCGAAATGTGCAAAAAAGCACCCTCTCGCTCTGAAAAGGCTGTTTTGCTCTCCACCACATTTACTGTCAGACTGGCCGAATTAGACCGATTCTGCCTCTTTCTTGCCTCTACATGTGAAGAACAGGGTGCTTGTGAGCATATTGTGCAGTTTCAAGCAGGTAGCTGGCTTGGAACGGGACCGCCGGGGCAGAGCAATCCTAGCGGCTCGCCCGAGCAGTGGAAGCCGGCGAGGGTGCGCGTTCAGCCGGATGAATGGGGCGCTGTCAGGGCCCCTCTCGTGGAGGACAAAAATCATGCTTTTTCCCTCATTACACATCCCATGCGAGCTTGTAATGATAAAACCTCATCCAAATCACACATTGCAGCTCAATATTCAGTGAGGACAGGGCCTTTTTAAGTCGAAATGTGCAAAAAAGCATCCTATCGCTCTGAAACGGCTGTTTTGCTCTCCACCACATTTACTGTCAGACTGGCCGAATTAGACCGATTCTGCCTCTTTCTTGCCTCTACATGTGAAGAACAGGGTGCTTGTGAGCATATTGTGCAGTTTCAAGCAGGTAGCTGGCTTGGAACGGGACCGGTGGGGCAGAGCAATCCTAGCGGCTCGCCCGAGCAGTGGAAGCCGGCGAGGGTGCGCGTTCAGCCGGATGAATGGGGCGCTCTCAGGGCCCCTCTCGTGGAGGATAAAAATCATGCTTTTTCCCTCATTACACATCCCATGCGAGCTTGTAATGATAAAACCTCATCCAAATCACACATTGCAGCTCAATATTCAGTGAGGACAGGGCCTTTTTAAGTCGAAATGTGCAAAAAAGCACCCTCTCGCTCTGAAACGGCTGTTTTGCTCTCCACCACATTTACTGTCAGACTGGCCGAATTAGACCGATTCTGCCTCTTTCTTGCCTCTACATGTGAAGAACAGGGTGCTTGTGAGCATATTGTGCAGTTTCAAGCAGGTAGCTGGCTTGGAACGGGACCGGTGGGGCAGAGCAATCCTAGCGGCTCGCCCGAGCAGTGGAAGGCGGCGAGGGTGCGCGTTCAGCCGGATGAATGGGGCGCTGTCAGGGGCCCTCTCGTGGAGGATAAAAATCATGCTTTTTCCCTCATTACACATCCCATGCGAGCTTGTAATGATAAAACCTCATCCAAATCACACATTGCAGCTCAATATTCAGTGAGGACAGGGCCTTTTTAAGTCGAAATGTGCAAAAAAGCATCCTCTCGCTCTGAAACGGCTGTTTTGCTCTCCACCACATTTACTGTCAGACTGGCCGAATTAGACCGATTCTGCCTCTTTCTTGCCTCTACATGTGAAGAACAGGGTGCTTGTGAGCATATTGTGCAGTTTCAAGCAGGTAGCTGGCTTGGAACGGGACCGGTGGGGCAGAGCAATCCTAGCGGCTCGCCCGAGCAGTGGAAGCCGGCGAGGGTGCGCGTTCAGCCGGATGAATGGGGCGCTGTCAGGGCCCCTCTCGTGGAGGATAAAAATCATGCTTTTTCCCTCATTACACATCCCATGCGAGCTTGTAATGATAAAACCTCATCCAAATCACACATTGCAGCTCAATATTCAGTGAGGACAGGGCCTTTTTAAGTCGAAATGTGCAAAAAAGCATCCTCTCGCTCTGAAACGGCTGTTTTGCTCTCCACCACATTTACTGTCAGACTGGCCGAATTAGACCGATTCTGCCTCTTTCTTGCCTCTACATTTGAAGAACAGGGTGCTTGTGAGCATATTGTGCAGTTTCAAGCAGGTAGCTGGCTTGGAACGGGACCGGTGGGGCAGAGCAATCCTAGCGGCTCGCCCGAGCAGTGGAAGCCGGCGAGGGTGCGCGTTCAGCCGGATGAATGGGGCGCTGTCAGGGCCCCTCTCGTGGAGGATAAAAATCATGCTTTTTCCCTCATTACACATCCCATGCGAGCTTGTAATGATAAAACCTCATCCAAATCACACATTGCAGCTCAATATTCAGTGAGGACAGGGACATTTACTGTCAGACTGGCCGAATTAGACCGATTCTGCCTCTTTCTTGCCTCTACATGTGAAGAACAGGGTGCTTGTGAGCATATTGTGCAGTTTCAAGCAGGTAGCTGGCTTGGAACGGGACCGGTGGGGCAGAGCAATCCTAGCGGCTCGCCCGAGCAGTGGAAGCCGGCGAGGGTGCGCGTTCAGCCGGATGAATGGGGCGCTGTCAGGGCCCCTCTCGTGGAGGATAAAAATCATGCTTTTTCCCTCATTACACATCCCATGCGAGCTTGTAATGATAAAACCTCATCCAAATCACACATTGCAGCTCAATATTCAGTGAGGACAGGGCCTTTTTAAGTCGAAATGTGCAAAAAAGCATCCTCTCGCTCTGAAACGGCTGTTTTGCTCTCCACCACATTTACTGTCAGACTGGCCGAATTAGACCGATTCTGCCTCTTTCTTGCCTCTACATGTGAAGAACAGGGTGCTTGTGAGCATATTGTGCAGTTTCAAGCAGGTAGCTGGCTTGGAACGGGACCGGTGGGGCAGAGCAATCCTAGCGGCTCGCCCGAGCAGTGGAAGCCGGCGAGGGTGCGCGTTCAGCCGGATGAATGGGGCGCTGTCAGGGCCCCTCTCGTGGAGGATAAAAATCATGCTTTTTCCCTCATTACACATCCCATGCGAGCTTGTAATGATAAAACCTCATCCAAATTACACATTGCAGCTCAATATTCAGTGAGGACAGGGACATTTACTGTCAGACTGGCCGAATTAGACCGATTCTGCCTCTTTCTTGCCTCTACATGTGAAGAACAGGGTGCTTGTGAGCATATTGTGCAGTTTCAAGCAGGTAGCTGGCTTGGAACGGGACCGGTGGGGCAGAGCAATCCTAGCGGCTCGCCCGAGCAGTGGAAGCCGGCGAGGGTGCGCGTTCAGCCGGATGAATGGGGCGCTGTCAGGGCCCCTCTCGTGGAGGATAAAAATCATGCTTTTTCCCTCATTACACATCCCATGCGAGCTTGTAATGATAAAACCTGATCCAAATCACACATTGCAGCTCAATATTCAGTGAGGACAGGGCCTTTTTAAGTCGAAATGTGCAAAAAAGCATCCTCTCGCTCTGAAACGGCTGTTTTGCTCTCCACCACATTTACTGTCAGACTGGCCGAATTAGACCGATTCTGCCTCTTTCTTGCCTCTACATGTGAAGAACAGGGTGCTTGTGAGCATATTGTGCAGTTTCAAGCAGGTAGCTGGCTTGGAACGGGACCGGTGGGGCAGAGCAATCCTAGCGGCTCGCCCGAGCAGTGGAAGCCGGCGAGGGTGCGCGTTCAGCCGGATGAATGGGGCGCTGTCAGGGCCCCTCTCGTGGAGGATAAAAATCATGCTTTTTCCCTCATTACACATCCCATGCGAGCTTGTAATGATAAAACCTCATCCAAATCACACATTGCAGCTCAATATTCAGTGAGGACAGGGCCTTTTTAAGTCGAAATGTGCAAAAAAGCACCCTCTCGCTCTGAAACGGCTGTTTTGCTCTCCACCACATTTACTGTCAGACTGGCCGAATTAGACCGATTCTGCCTCTTTCTTGCCTCTACATGTGAAGAACAGGGTGCTTGTGAGCATATTGTGCAGTTTCAAGCAGGTAGCTGGCTTGGAACGGGACCGCCGGGGCAGAGCAATCCTAGCGGCTCGCCCGAGCAGTGGAAGCCGGCGAGGGTGCGCGTTCAGCCGGATGAATGGGGCGCTGTCAGGGCCCCTCTCGTGGAGGACAAAAATCATGCTTTTTCCCTCATTACACATCCCATGCGAGCTTGTAATGATAAAACCTCATCCAAATCACACATTGCAGCTCAATATTCAGTGAGGACAGGGCCTTTTTAAGTCGAAATGTGCAAAAAAGCATCCTATCGCTCTGAAACGGCTGTTTTGCTCTCCACCACATTTACTGTCAGACTGGCCGAATTAGACCGATTCTGCCTCTTTCTTGCCTCTACATGTGAAGAACAGGGTGCTTGTGAGCATATTGTGCAGTTTCAAGCAGGTAGCTGGCTTGGAACGGGACCGGTGGGGCAGAGCAATCCTAGCGGCTCGCCCGAGCAGTGGAAGCCGGCGAGGGTGCGCGTTCAGCCGGATGAATGGGGCGCTCTCAGGGCCCCTCTCGTGGAGGATAAAAATCATGCTTTTTCCCTCATTACACATCCCATGCGAGCTTGTAATGATAAAACCTCATCCAAATCACACATTGCAGCTCAATATTCAGTGAGGACAGGGCCTTTTTAAGTCGAAATGTGCAAAAAAGCACCCTCTCGCTCTGAAACGGCTGTTTTGCTCTCCACCACATTTACTGTCAGACTGGCCGAATTAGACCGATTCTGCCTCTTTCTTGCCTCTACATGTGAAGAACAGGGTGCTTGTGAGCATATTGTGCAGTTTCAAGCAGGTAGCTGGCTTGGAACGGGACCGGTGGGGCAGAGCAATCCTAGCGGCTCGCCCGAGCAGTGGAAGCCGGCGAGGGTGCGCGTTCAGCCGGATGAATGGGGCGCTGTCAGGGCCCCTCTCGTGGGGGATAAAAATCATGCTTTTTCCCTCATTACACATCCCATGCGAGCTTGTAATGATAAAACCTGATCCAAATCACACATTGCAGCTCAATATTCAGTGAGGACAGGGCCTTTTTAAGTCGAAAAGTGCAAAAAAGCATCCTCTCGCTCTGAAACGGCTGTTTTGCTCTCCACCACATTTACTGTCAGACTGGCCGAATTAGACCGATTCTGCCTCTTTCTTGCCTCTACATGTGAAGAACAGGGTGCTTGTGAGCATATTGTGCAGTTTCAAGCAGGTAGCTGGGTTGGAACGGGACCGGTGGGGCAGAGCAATCCTAGCGGCTCGCCCGAGCAGTGGAAGGCGGCGAGGGTGCGCGTTCAGCCGGATGAATGGGGCGCTGTCAGGGCCCCTCTCGTGGAGGATAAAAATCATGCTTTTTCCCTCATTACACATCCCATGCGAGCTTGTAATGATAAAACCTCATCCAAATCACACATTGCAGCTCAATATTCAGTGAGGACAGGGCCTTTTTAAGTCGAAATGTGCAAAAAAGCATCCTATCGCTCTGAAACGGCTGTTTTGCTCTCCACCACATTTACTGTCAGACTGGCCGAATTAGACCGATTCTGCCTCTTTCTTGCCTCTACATGTGAAGAACAGGGTGCTTGTGAGCATATTGTGCAGTTTCAAGCAGGTAGCTGGCTTGGAACGGGACCGGTGGGGCAGAGCAATCCTAGCGGCTCGCCCGAGCAGTGGAAGCCGGCGAGGGTGCGCGTTCAGCCGGATGAATGGGGCGCTGTCAGGGCCCCTCTCGTGGAGGATAAAAATCATGCTTTTTCCCTCATTACACATCCCATGCGAGCTTGTAATGATAAAACCTCATCCAAATCACACATTGCAGCTCAATATTCAGTGAGGACAGGGCCTTTTTAAGTCGAAATGTGCAAAAAAGCATCCTCTCGCTCTGAAACGGCTGTTTTGCTCTCCACCACATTTACTGTCAGACTGGCCGAATTAGACCGATTCTGCCTCTTTCTTGCCTCTACATGTGAAGAACAGGGTGCTTGTGAGCATATTGTGCAGTTTCAAGCAGGTAGCTGGCTTGGAACGGGACCGGTGGGGCAGAGCAATCCTAGCGGCTCGCCCGAGCAGTGGAAGGCGGCGAGGGTGCGCGTTCAGCCGGATGAATGGGGCGCTGTCAGGGCCCCTCTCGTGGAGGATAAAAATCATGCTTTTTCCCTCATTACACATCCCATGCGAGCTTGTAATGATAAAACCTCATCCAAATCACACATTGCAGCTCAATATTCAGTGAGGACAGGGCCTTTTTAAGTCGAAATGTGCAAAAAAGCATCCTCTCGCTCTGAAACGGCTGTTTTGCTCTCCACCACATTTACTGTCAGACTGGCCGAATTAGACCGATTCTGCCTCTTTCTTGCCTCTACATGTGAAGAACAGGGTGCTTGTGAGCATATTGTGCAGTTTCAAGCAGGTAGCTGGCTTGGAACGGGACCGGTGGGGCAGAGCAATCCTAGCGGCTCGCCCGAGCAGTGGAAGCCGGCGAGGGTGCGCGTTCAGCCGGATGAATGGGGCGCTGTCAGGGCCCCTCTCGTGGAGGATAAAAATCATGCTTTTTCCCTCATTACACATCCCATGCGAGCTTGTAATGATAAAACCTCATCCAAATCACACATTGCAGCTCAATATTCAGTGAGGACAGGGCCTTTTTAAGTCGAAATGTGCAAAAAAGCATCCTCTCGCTCTGAAACGGCTGTTTTGCTCTCCACCACATTTACTGTCAGACTGGCCGAATTAGACCGATTCTGCCTCTTTCTTGCCTCTACATGTGAAGAACAGGGTGCTTGTGAGCATATTGTGCAGTTTCAAGCAGGTAGCTGGCTTGGAACGGGACCGGTGGGGCAGAGCAATCCTAGCGGCTCGCCCGAGCAGTGGAAGCCGGCGAGGGTGCGCGTTCAGCCGGATGAATGGGGCGCTGTCAGGGCCCCTCTCGTGGAGGACAAAAATCATGCTTTTTCCCTCATTACACATCCCATGCGAGCTTGTAATGATAAAACCTCATCCAAATCACACATTGCAGCTCAATATTCAGTGAGGACAGGGCCTTTTTAAGTCGAAATGTGCAAAAAAGCATCCTATCGCTCTGAAACGGCTGTTTTGCTCTCCACCACATTTACTGTCAGACTGGCCGAATTAGACCGATTCTGCCTCTTTCTTGCCTCTACATGTGAAGAACAGGGTGCTTGTGAGCATATTGTGCAGTTTCAAGCAGGTAGCTGGCTTGGAACGGGACCGGTGGGGCAGAGCAATCCTAGCGGCTCGCCCGAGCAGTGGAAGCCGGCGAGGGTGCGCGTTCAGCCGGATGAATGGGGCGCTCTCAGGGCCCCTCTCGTGGAGGATAAAAATCATGCTTTTTCCCTCATTACACATCCCATGCGAGCTTGTAATGATAAAACCTCATCCAAATCACACATTGCAGCTCAATATTCAGTGAGGACAGGGCCTTTTTAAGTCGAAATGTGCAAAAAAGCACCCTCTCGCTCTGAAACGGCTGTTTTGCTCTCCACCACATTTACTGTCAGACTGGCCGAATTAGACCGATTCTGCCTCTTTCTTGCCTCTACATGTGAAGAACAGGGTGCTTGTGAGCATATTGTGCAGTTTCAAGCAGGTAGCTGGCTTGGAACGGGACCGGTGGGGCAGAGCAATCCTAGCGGCTCGCCCGAGCAGTGGAAGCCGGCGAGGGTGCGCGTTCAGCCGGATGAATGGGGCGCTGTCAGGGCCCCTCTCGTGGGGGATAAAAATCATGCTTTTTCCCTCATTACACATCCCATGCGAGCTTGTAATGATAAAACCTGATCCAAATCACACATTGCAGCTCAATATTCAGTGAGGACAGGGCCTTTTTAAGTCGAAAAGTGCAAAAAAGCATCCTCTCGCTCTGAAACGGCTGTTTTGCTCTCCACCACATTTACTGTCAGACTGGCCGAATTAGACCGATTCTGCCTCTTTCTTGCCTCTACATGTGAAGAACAGGGTGCTTGTGAGCATATTGTGCAGTTTCAAGCAGGTAGCTGGGTTGGAACGGGACCGGTGGGGCAGAGCAATCCTAGCGGCTCGCCCGAGCAGTGGAAGGCGGCGAGGGTGCGCGTTCAGCCGGATGAATGGGGCGCTGTCAGGGCCCCTCTCGTGGAGGATAGAAATCATGCTTTTTCCCTCATTACACATCCCATGCGAGCTTGTAATGATAAAACCTCATCCAAATCACACATTGCAGCTCAATATTCAGTGAGGACAGGGCCTTTTTAAGTCGAAATGTGCAAAAAAGCATCCTATCGCTCTGAAACGGCTGTTTTGCTCTCCACCACATTTACTGTCAGACTGGCCGAATTAGACCGATTCTGCCTCTTTCTTGCCTCTACATGTGAAGAACAGGGTGCTTGTGAGCATATTGTGCAGTTTCAAGCAGGTAGCTGGCTTGGAACGGGACCGGTGGGGCAGAGCAATCCTAGCGGCTCGCCCGAGCAGTGGAAGCCGGCGAGGGTGCGCGTTCAGCCGGATGAATGGGGCGCTGTCAGGGCCCCTCTCGTGGAGGATAAAAATCATGCTTTTTCCCTCATTACACATCCCATGCGAGCTTGTAATGATAAAACCTCATCCAAATCACACATTGCAGCTCAATATTCAGTGAGGACAGGGCCTTTTTAAGTCGAAATGTGCAAAAAAGCATCCTCTCGCTCTGAAACGGCTGTTTTGCTCTCCACCACATTTACTGTCAGACTGGCCGAATTAGACCGATTCTGCCTCTTTCTTGCCTCTACATGTGAAGAACAGGGTGCTTGTGAGCATATTGTGCAGTTTCAAGCAGGTAGCTGGCTTGGAACGGGACCGGTGGGGCAGAGCAATCCTAGCGGCTCGCCCGAGCAGTGGAAGGCGGCGAGGGTGCGCGTTCAGCCGGATGAATGGGGCGCTGTCAGGGCCCCTCTCGTGGAGGATAAAAATCATGCTTTTTCCCTCATTACACATCCCATGCGAGCTTGTAATGATAAAACCTCATCCAAATCACACATTGCAGCTCAATATTCAGTGAGGACAGGGCCTTTTTAAGTCGAAATGTGCAAAAAAGCATCCTCTCGCTCTGAAACGGCTGTTTTGCTCTCCACCACATTTACTGTCAGACTGGCCGAATTAGACCGATTCTGCCTCTTTCTTGCCTCTACATGTGAAGAACAGGGTGCTTGTGAGCATATTGTGCAGTTTCAAGCAGGTAGCTGGCTTGGAACGGGACCGGTGGGGCAGAGCAATCCTAGCGGCTCGCCCGAGCAGTGGAAGCCGGCGAGGGTGCGCGTTCAGCCGGATGAATGGGGCGCTGTCAGGGCCCCTCTCGTGGAGGATAAAAATCATGCTTTTTCCCTCATTACACATCCCATGCGAGCTTGTAATGATAAAACCTCATCCAAATCACACATTGCAGCTCAATATTCAGTGAGGACAGGGCCTTTTTAAGTCGAAATGTGCAAAAAAGCATCCTCTCGCTCTGAAACGGCTGTTTTGCTCTCCACCACATTTACTGTCAGACTGGCCGAATTAGACCGATTCTGCCTCTTTCTTGCCTCTACATGTGAAGAACAGGGTGCTTGTGAGCATATTGTGCAGTTTCAAGCAGGTAGCTGGCTTGGAACGGGACCGGTGGGGCAGAGCAATCCTAGCGGCTCGCCCGAGCAGTGGAAGCCGGCGAGGGTGCGCGTTCAGCCGGATGAATGGGGCGCTGTCAGGGCCCCTCTCGTGGAGGATAAAAATCATGCTTTTTCCCTCATTACACATCCCATGCGAGCTTGTAATGATAAAACCTCATCCAAATCACACATTGCAGCTCAATATTCAGTGAGGACAGGGCCTTTTTAAGTCGAAATGTGCAAAAAAGCATCCTCTCGCTCTGAAACGGCTGTTTTGCTCTCCACCACATTTACTGTCAGACTGGCCGAATTAGACCGATTCTGCCTCTTTCTTGCCTCTACATGTGAAGAACAGGGTGCTTGTGAGCATATTGTGCAGTTTCAAGCAGGTAGCTGGCTTGGAACGGGACCGGTGGGGCAGAGCAATCCTAGCGGCTCGCCCGAGCAGTGGAAGCCGGCGAGGGTGCGCGTTCAGCCGGATGAATGGGGCGCTGTCAGGGCCCCTCTCGTGGAGGATAAAAATCATGCTTTTTCCCTCATTACACATCCCATGCGAGCTTGTAATGATAAAACCTCATCCAAATCACACATTGCAGCTCAATATTCAGTGAGGACAGGGCCTTTTTAAGTCGAAATGTGCAAAAAAGCACCCTCTCGCTCTGAAACGGCTGTTTTGCTCTCCACCACATTTACTGTCAGACTGGCCGAATTAGACCGATTCTGCCTCTTTCTTGCCTCTACATGTGAAGAACAGGGTGCTTGTGAGCATATTGTGCAGTTTCAAGCAGGTAGCTGGCTTGGAACGGGACCGCCGGGGCAGAGCAATCCTAGCGGCTCGCCCGAGCAGTGGAAGCCGGCGAGGGTGCGCGTTCAGCCGGATGAATGGGGCGCTGTCAGGGCCCCTCTCGTGGAGGACAAAAATCATGCTTTTTCCCTCATTACACATCCCATGCGAGCTTGTAATGATAAAACCTCATCCAAATCACACATTGCAGCTCAATATTCAGTGAGGACAGGGCCTTTTTAAGTCGAAATGTGCAAAAAAGCATCCTATCGCTCTGAAACGGCTGTTTTGCTCTCCACCACATTTACTGTCAGACTGGCCGAATTAGACCGATTCTGCCTCTTTCTTGCCTCTACATGTGAAGAACAGGGTGCTTGTGAGCATATTGTGCAGTTTCAAGCAGGTAGCTGGCTTGGAACGGGACCGGTGGGGCAGAGCAATCCTAGCGGCTCGCCCGAGCAGTGGAAGCCGGCGAGGGTGCGCGTTCAGCCGGATGAATGGGGCGCTCTCAGGGCCCCTCTCGTGGAGGATAAAAATCATGCTTTTTCCCTCATTACACATCCCATGCGAGCTTGTAATGATAAAACCTCATCCAAATCACACATTGCAGCTCAATATTCAGTGAGGACAGGGCCTTTTTAAGTCGAAATGTGCAAAAAAGCACCCTCTCGCTCTGAAACGGCTGTTTTGCTCTCCACCACATTTACTGTCAGACTGGCCGAATTAGACCGATTCTGCCTCTTTCTTGCATCTACATGTGAAGAACAGGGTGCTTGTGAGCATATTGTGCAGTTTCAAGCAGGTAGCTGGCTTGGAACGGGACCGGTGGGGCAGAGCAATCCTAGCGGCTCGCCCGAGCAGTGGAAGCCGGCGAGGGTGCGCGTTCAGCCGGATGAATGGGGCGCTGTCAGGGCCCCTCTCGTGGGGGATAAAAATCATGCTTTTTCCCTCATTACACATCCCATGCGAGCTTGTAATGATAAAACCTGATCCAAATCACACATTGCAGCTCAATATTCAGTGAGGACAGGGCCTTTTTAAGTCGAAAAGTGCAAAAAAGCATCCTCTCGCTCTGAAACGGCTGTTTTGCTCTCCACCACATTTACTGTCAGACTGGCCGAATTAGACCGATTCTGCCTCTTTCTTGCCTCTACATGTGAAGAACAGGGTGCTTGTGAGCATATTGTGCAGTTTCAAGCAGGTAGCTGGGTTGGAACGGGACCGGTGGGGCAGAGCAATCCTAGCGGCTCGCCCGAGCAGTGGAAGGCGGCGAGGGTGCGCGTTCAGCCGGATGAATGGGGCGCTGTCAGGGCCCCTCTCGTGGAGGATAAAAATCATGCTTTTTCCCTCATTACACATCCCATGCGAGCTTGTAATGATAAAACCTCATCCAAATCACACATTGCAGCTCAATATTCAGTGAGGACAGGGCCTTTTTAAGTCGAAATGTGCAAAAAAGCATCCTATCGCTCTGAAACGGCTGTTTTGCTCTCCACCACATTTACTGTCAGACTGGCCGAATTAGACCGATTCTGCCTCTTTCTTGCCTCTACATGTGAAGAACAGGGTGCTTGTGAGCATATTGTGCAGTTTCAAGCAGGTAGCTGGCTTGGAACGGGACCGGTGGGGCAGAGCAATCCTAGCGGCTCGCCCGAGCAGTGGAAGCCGGCGAGGGTGCGCGTTCAGCCGGATGAATGGGGCGCTGTCAGGGCCCCTCTCGTGGAGGATAAAAATCATGCTTTTTCCCTCATTACACATCCCATGCGAGCTTGTAATGATAAAACCTCATCCAAATCACACATTGCAGCTCAATATTCAGTGAGGACAGGGCCTTTTTAAGTCGAAATGTGCAAAAAAGCATCCTCTCGCTCTGAAACGGCTGTTTTGCTCTCCACCACATTTACTGTCAGACTGGCCGAATTAGACCGATTCTGCCTCTTTCTTGCCTCTACATGTGAAGAACAGGGTGCTTGTGAGCATATTGTGCAGTTTCAAGCAGGTAGCTGGCTTGGAACGGGACCGGTGGGGCAGAGCAATCCTAGCGGCTCGCCCGAGCAGTGGAAGGCGGCGAGGGTGCGCGTTCAGCCGGATGAATGGGGCGCTGTCAGGGCCCCTCTCGTGGAGGATAAAAATCATGCTTTTTCCCTCATTACACATCCCATGCGAGCTTGTAATGATAAAACCTCATCCAAATCACACATTGCAGCTCAATATTCAGTGAGGACAGGGCCTTTTTAAGTCGAAATGTGCAAAAAAGCATCCTCTCGCTCTGAAACGGCTGTTTTGCTCTCCACCACATTTACTGTCAGACTGGCCGAATTAGACCGATTCTGCCTCTTTCTTGCCTCTACATGTGAAGAACAGGGTGCTTGTGAGCATATTGTGCAGTTTCAAGCAGGTAGCTGGCTTGGAACGGGACCGGTGGGGCAGAGCAATCCTAGCGGCTCGCCCGAGCAGTGGAAGCCGGCGAGGGTGCGCGTTCAGCCGGATGAATGGGGCGCTGTCAGGGCCCCTCTCGTGGAGGATAAAAATCATGCTTTTTCCCTCATTACACATCCCATGCGAGCTTGTAATGATAAAACCTCATCCAAATCACACATTGCAGCTCAATATTCAGTGAGGACAGGGCCTTTTTAAGTCGAAATGTGCAAAAAAGCATCCTCTCGCTCTGAAACGGCTGTTTTGCTCTCCACCACATTTACTGTCAGACTGGCCGAATTAGACCGATTCTGCCTCTTTCTTGCCTCTACATGTGAAGAACAGGGTGCTTGTGAGCATATTGTGCAGTTTCAAGCAGGTAGCTGGCTTGGAACGGGACCGGTGGGGCAGAGCAATCCTAGCGGCTCGCCCGAGCAGTGGAAGCCGGCGAGGGTGCGCGTTCAGCCGGATGAATGGGGCGCTGTCAGGGCCCCTCTCGTGGAGGATAAAAATCATGCTTTTTCCCTCATTACACATCCCATGCGAGCTTGTAATGATAAAACCTCATCCAAATCACACATTGCAGCTCAATATTCAGTGAGGACAGGGCCTTTTTAAGTCGAAATGTGCAAAAAAGCATCCTCTCGCTCTGAAACGGCTGTTTTGCTCTCCACCACATTTACTGTCAGACTGGCCGAATTAGACCGATTCTGCCTCTTTCTTGCCTCTACATGTGAAGAACAGGGTGCTTGTGAGCATATTGTGCAGTTTCAAGCAGGTAGCTGGCTTGGAACGGGACCGGTGGGGCAGAGCAATCCTAGCGGCTCGCCCGAGCAGTGGAAGCCGGCGAGGGTGCGCGTTCAGCCGGATGAATGGGGCGCTGTCAGGGCCCCTCTCGTGGAGGATAAAAATCATGCTTTTTCCCTCATTACACATCCCATGCGAGCTTGTAATGATAAAACCTCATCCAAATCACACATTGCAGCTCAATATTCAGTGAGGACAGGGCCTTTTTAAGTCGAAATGTGCAAAAAAGCACCCTCTCGCTCTGAAACGGCTGTTTTGCTCTCCACCACATTTACTGTCAGACTGGCCGAATTAGACCGATTCTGCCTCTTTCTTGCCTCTACATGTGAAGAACAGGGTGCTTGTGAGCATATTGTGCAGTTTCAAGCAGGTAGCTGGCTTGGAACGGGACCGCCGGGGCAGAGCAATCCTAGCGGCTCGCCCGAGCAGTGGAAGCCGGCGAGGGTGCGCGTTCAGCCGGATGAATGGGGCGCTGTCAGGGCCCCTCTCGTGGAGGACAAAAATCATGCTTTTTCCCTCATTACACATCCCATGCGAGCTTGTAATGATAAAACCTCATCCAAATCACACATTGCAGCTCAATATTCAGTGAGGACAGGGCCTTTTTAAGTCGAAATGTGCAAAAAAGCACCCTCTCGCTCTGAAACGGCTGTTTTGCTCTCCACCACATTTACTGTCAGACTGGCCGAATTAGACCGATTCTGCCTCTTTCTTGCCTCTACATGTGAAGAACAGGGTGCTTGTGAGCATATTGTGCAGTTTCAAGCAGGTAGCTGGCTTGGAACGGGACCGCCGGGGCAGAGCAATCCTAGCGGCTCGCCCGAGCAGTGGAAGCCGGCGAGGGTGCGCGTTCAGCCGGATGAATGGGGCGCTGTCAGGGCCCCTCTCGTGGAGGACAAAAATCATGCTTTTTCCCTCATTACACATCCCATGCGAGCTTGTAATGATAAAACCTCATCCAAATCACACATTGCAGCTCAATATTCAGTGAGGACAGGGCCTTTTTAAGTCGAAATGTGCAAAAAAGCATCCTATCGCTCTGAAACGGCTGTTTTGCTCTCCACCACATTTACTGTCAGACTGGCCGAATTAGACCGATTCTGCCTCTTTCTTGCCTCTACATGTGAAGAACAGGGTGCTTGTGAGCATATTGTGCAGTTTCAAGCAGGTAGCTGGCTTGGAACGGGACCGGTGGGGCAGAGCAATCCTAGCGGCTCGCCCGAGCAGTGGAAGCCGGCGAGGGTGCGCGTTCAGCCGGATGAATGGGGCGCTCTCAGGGCCCCTCTCGTGGAGGATAAAAATCATGCTTTTTCCCTCATTACACATCCCATGCGAGCTTGTAATGATAAAACCTCATCCAAATCACACATTGCAGCTCAATATTCAGTGAGGACAGGGCCTTTTTAAGTCGAAATGTGCAAAAAAGCACCCTCTCGCTCTGAAACGGCTGTTTTGCTCTCCACCACATTTACTGTCAGACTGGCCGAATTAGACCGATTCTGCCTCTTTCTTGCCTCTACATGTGAAGAACAGGGTGCTTGTGAGCATATTGTGCAGTTTCAAGCAGGTAGCTGGCTTGGAACGGGACCGGTGGGGCAGAGCAATCCTAGCGGCTCGCCCGAGCAGTGGAAGCCGGCGAGGGTGCGCGTTCAGCCGGATGAATGGGGCGCTGTCAGGGCCCCTCTCGTGGGGGATAAAAATCATGCTTTTTCCCTCATTACACATCCCATGCGAGCTTGTAATGATAAAACCTGATCCAAATCACACATTGCAGCTCAATATTCAGTGAGGACAGGGCCTTTTTAAGTCGAAAAGTGCAAAAAAGCATCCTCTCGCTCTGAAACGGCTGTTTTGCTCTCCACCACATTTACTGTCAGACTGGCCGAATTAGACCGATTCTGCCTCTTTCTTGCCTCTACATGTGAAGAACAGGGTGCTTGTGAGCATATTGTGCAGTTTCAAGCAGGTAGCTGGGTTGGAACGGGACCGGTGGGGCAGAGCAATCCTAGCGGCTCGCCCGAGCAGTGGAAGGCGGCGAGGGTGCGCGTTCAGCCGGATGAATGGGGCGCTGTCAGGGGCCCTCTCGTGGAGGATAAAAATCATGCTTTTTCCCTCATTACACATCCCATGCGAGCTTGTAATGATAAAACCTCATCCAAATCACACATTGCAGCTCAATATTCAGTGAGGACAGGGCCTTTTTAAGTCGAAATGTGCAAAAAAGCATCCTATCGCTCTGAAACGGCTGTTTTGCTCTCCACCACATTTACTGTCAGACTGGCCGAATTAGACCGATTCTGCCTCTTTCTTGCCTCTACATGTGAAGAACAGGGTGCTTGTGAGCATATTGTGCAGTTTCAAGCAGGTAGCTGGCTTGGAACGGGACCGGTGGGGCAGAGCAATCCTAGCGGCTCGCCCGAGCAGTGGAAGCCGGCGAGGGTGCGCGTTCAGCCGGATGAATGGGGCGCTGTCAGGGCCCCTCTCGTGGAGGATAAAAATCATGCTTTTTCCCTCATTACACATCCCATGCGAGCTTGTAATGATAAAACCTCATCCAAATCACACATTGCAGCTCAATATTCAGTGAGGACAGGGCCTTTTTAAGTCGAAATGTGCAAAAAAGCATCCTCTCGCTCTGAAACGGCTGTTTTGCTCTCCACCACATTTACTGTCAGACTGGCCGAATTAGACCGATTCTGCCTCTTTCTTGCCTCTACATGTGAAGAACAGGGTGCTTGTGAGCATATTGTGCAGTTTCAAGCAGGTAGCTGGCTTGGAACGGGACCGGTGGGGCAGAGCAATCCTAGCGGCTCGCCCGAGCAGTGGAAGGCGGCGAGGGTGCGCGTTCAGCCGGATGAATGGGGCGCTGTCAGGGCCCCTCTCGTGGAGGATAAAAATCATGCTTTTTCCCTCATTACACATCCCATGCGAGCTTGTAATGATAAAACCTCATCCAAATCACACATTGCAGCTCAATATTCAGTGAGGACAGGGCCTTTTTAAGTCGAAATGTGCAAAAAAGCATCCTCTCGCTCTGAAACGGCTGTTTTGCTCTCCACCACATTTACTGTCAGACTGGCCGAATTAGACCGATTCTGCCTCTTTCTTGCCTCTACATGTGAAGAACAGGGTGCTTGTGAGCATATTGTGCAGTTTCAAGCAGGTAGCTGGCTTGGAACGGGACCGGTGGGGCAGAGCAATCCTAGCGGCTCGCCCGAGCAGTGGAAGCCGGCGAGGGTGCGCGTTCAGCCGGATGAATGGGGCGCTGTCAGGGCCCCTCTCGTGGAGGATAAAAATCATGCTTTTTCCCTCATTACACATCCCATGCGAGCTTGTAATGATAAAACCTCATCCAAATCACACATTGCAGCTCAATATTCAGTGAGGACAGGGCCTTTTTAAGTCGAAATGTGCAAAAAAGCATCCTCTCGCTCTGAAACGGCTGTTTTGCTCTCCACCACATTTACTGTCAGACTGGCCGAATTAGACCGATTCTGCCTCTTTCTTGCCTCTACATGTGAAGAACAGGGTGCTTGTGAGCATATTGTGCAGTTTCAAGCAGGTAGCTGGCTTGGAACGGGACCGGTGGGGCAGAGCAATCCTAGCGGCTCGCCCGAGCAGTGGAAGCCGGCGAGGGTGCGCGTTCAGCCGGATGAATGGGGCGCTGTCAGGGCCCCTCTCGTGGAGGATAAAAATCATGCTTTTTCCCTCATTACACATCCCATGCGAGCTTGTAATGATAAAACCTCATCCAAATCACACATTGCAGCTCAATATTCAGTGAGGACAGGGCCTTTTTAAGTCGAAATGTGCAAAAAAGCATCCTCTCGCTCTGAAACGGCTGTTTTGCTCTCCACCACATTTACTGTCAGACTGGCCGAATTAGACCGATTCTGCCTCTTTCTTGCCTCTACATGTGAAGAACAGGGTGCTTGTGAGCATATTGTGCAGTTTCAAGCAGGTAGCTGGCTTGGAACGGGACCGGTGGGGCAGAGCAATCCTAGCGGCTCGCCCGAGCAGTGGAAGCCGGCGAGGGTGCGCGTTCAGCCGGATGAATGGGGCGCTGTCAGGGCCCCTCTCGTGGAGGATAAAAATCATGCTTTTTCCCTCATTACACATCCCATGCGAGCTTGTAATGATAAAACCTCATCCAAATCACACATTGCAGCTCAATATTCAGTGAGGACAGGGCCTTTTTAAGTCGAAATGTGCAAAAAAGCACCCTCTCGCTCTGAAACGGCTGTTTTGCTCTCCACCACATTTACTGTCAGACTGGCCGAATTAGACCGATTCTGCCTCTTTCTTGCCTCTACATGTGAAGAACAGGGTGCTTGTGAGCATATTGTGCAGTTTCAAGCAGGTAGCTGGCTTGGAACGGGACCGCCGGGGCAGAGCAATCCTAGCGGCTCGCCCGAGCAGTGGAAGCCGGCGAGGGTGCGCGTTCAGCCGGATGAATGGGGCGCTGTCAGGGCCCCTCTCGTGGAGGACAAAAATCATGCTTTTTCCCTCATTACACATCCCATGCGAGCTTGTAATGATAAAACCTCATCCAAATCACACATTGCAGCTCAATATTCAGTGAGGACAGGGCCTTTTTAAGTCGAAATGTGCAAAAAAGCATCCTATCGCTCTGAAACGGCTGTTTTGCTCTCCACCACATTTACTGTCAGACTGGCCGAATTAGACCGATTCTGCCTCTTTCTTGCCTCTACATGTGAAGAACAGGGTGCTTGTGAGCATATTGTGCAGTTTCAAGCAGGTAGCTGGCTTGGAACGGGACCGGTGGGGCAGAGCAATCCTAGCGGCTCGCCCGAGCAGTGGAAGCCGGCGAGGGTGCGCGTTCAGCCGGATGAATGGGGCGCTCTCAGGGCCCCTCTCGTGGAGGATAAAAATCATGCTTTTTCCCTCATTACACATCCCATGCGAGCTTGTAATGATAAAACCTCATCCAAATCACACATTGCAGCTCAATATTCAGTGAGGACAGGGCCTTTTTAAGTCGAAATGTGCAAAAAAGCACCCTCTCGCTCTGAAACGGCTGTTTTGCTCTCCACCACATTTACTGTCAGACTGGCTGAATTAGACCGATTCTGCCTCTTTCTTGCCTCTACATGTGAAGAACAGGGTGCTTGTGAGCATATTGTGCAGTTTCAAGCAGGTAGCTGGCTTGGAACGGGACCGGTGGGGCAGAGCAATCCTAGCGGCTCGCCCGAGCAGTGGAAGCCGGCGAGGGTGCGCGTTCAGCCGGATGAATGGGGCGCTGTCAGGGCCCCTCTCGTGGGGGATAAAAATCATGCTTTTTCCCTCATTACACATCCCATGCGAGCTTGTAATGATAAAACCTCATCCAAATCACACATTGCAGCTCAATATTCAGTGAGGACAGGGCCTTTTTAAGTCGAAAAGTGCAAAAAAGCATCCTCTCGCTCTGAAACGGCTGTTTTGCTCTCCACCACATTTACTGTCAGACTGGCCGAATTAGACCGATTCTGCCTCTTTCTTGCCTCTACATGTGAAGAACAGGGTGCTTGTGAGCATATTGTGCAGTTTCAAGCAGGTAGCTGGGTTGGAACGGGACCGGTGGGGCAGAGCAATCCTAGCGGCTCGCCCGAGCAGTGGAAGGCGGCGAGGGTGCGCGTTCAGCCGGATGAATGGGGCGCTGTCAGGGCCCCTCTCGTGGAGGATAAAAATCATGCTTTTTCCCTCATTACACATCCCATGCGAGCTTGTAATGATAAAACCTCATCCAAATCACACATTGCAGCTCAATATTCAGTGAGGACAGGGCCTTTTTAAGTCGAAATGTGCAAAAAAGCATCCTATCGCTCTGAAACGGCTGTTTTGCTCTCCACCACATTTACTGTCAGACTGGCCGAATTAGACCGATTCTGCCTCTTTCTTGCCTCTACATGTGAAGAACAGGGTGCTTGTGAGCATATTGTGCAGTTTCAAGCAGGTAGCTGGCTTGGAACGGGACCGGTGGGGCAGAGCAATCCTAGCGGCTCGCCCGAGCAGTGGAAGCCGGCGAGGGTGCGCGTTCAGCCGGATGAATGGGGCGCTGTCAGGGCCCCTCTCGTGGAGGATAAAAATCATGCTTTTTCCCTCATTACACATCCCATGCGAGCTTGTAATGATAAAACCTCATCCAAATCACACATTGCAGCTCAATATTCAGTGAGGACAGGGCCTTTTTAAGTCGAAATGTGCAAAAAAGCACCCTCTCGCTCTGAAACGGCTGTTTTGCTCTCCACCACATTTACTGTCAGACTGGCCGAATTAGACCGATTCTGCCTCTTTCTTGCCTCTACATGTGAAGAACAGGGTGCTTGTGAGCATATTGTGCAGTTTCAAGCAGGTAGCTGGCTTGGAACGGGACCGCCGGGGCAGAGCAATCCTAGCGGCTCGCCCGAGCAGTGGAAGCCGGCGAGGGTGCGCGTTCAGCCGGATGAATGGGGCGCTGTCAGGGCCCCTCTCGTGGAGGACAAAAATCATGCTTTTTCCCTCATTACACATCCCATGCGAGCTTGTAATGATAAAACCTCATCCAAATCACACATTGCAGCTCAATATTCAGTGAGGACAGGGCCTTTTTAAGTCGAAATGTGCAAAAAAGCATCCTATCGCTCTGAAACGGCTGTTTTGCTCTCCACCACATTTACTGTCAGACTGGCCGAATTAGACCGATTCTGCCTCTTTCTTGCCTCTACATGTGAAGAACAGGGTGCTTGTGAGCATATTGTGCAGTTTCAAGCAGGTAGCTGGCTTGGAACGGGACCGGTGGGGCAGAGCAATCCTAGCGGCTCGCCCGAGCAGTGGAAGCCGGCGAGGGTGCGCGTTCAGCCGGATGAATGGGGCGCTGTCAGGGCCCCTCTCGTGGAGGATAAAAATCATGCTTTTTCCCTCATTACACATCCCATGCGAGCTTGTAATGATAAAACCTCATCCAAATCACACATTGCAGCTCAATATTCAGTGAGGACAGGGCCTTTTTAAGTCGAAATGTGCAAAAAAGCATCCTCTCGCTCTGAAACGGCTGTTTTGCTCTCCACCACATTTACTGTCAGACTGGCCGAATTAGACCGATTCTGCCTCTTTCTTGCCTCTACATGTGAAGAACAGGGTGCTTGTGAGCATATTGTGCAGTTTCAAGCAGGTAGCTGGCTTGGAACGGGACCGGTGGGGCAGAGCAATCCTAGCGGCTCGCCCGAGCAGTGGAAGCCGGCGAGGGTGCGCGTTCAGCCGGATGAATGGGGCGCTGTCAGGGCCCCTCTCGTGGAGGATAAAAATCATGCTTTTTCCCTCATTACACATCCCATGCGAGCTGGTAATGATAAAACCTCATCCAAATTACACATTGCAGCTCAATATTCAGTGAGGACAGGGACATTTACTGTCAGACTGGCCGAATTAGACCGATTCTGCCTCTTTCTTGCCTCTACATGTGAAGAACAGGGTGCTTGTGAGCATATTGTGCAGTTTCAAGCAGGTAGCTGGCTTGGAACGGGACCGGTGGGGCAGAGCAATCCTAGCGGCTCGCCCGAGCAGTGGAAGCCGGCGAGGGTGCGCGTTCAGCCGGATGAATGGGGCGCTGTCAGGGCCCCTCTCGTGGAGGATAAAAATCATGCTTTTTCCCTCATTACACATCCCATGCGAGCTTGTAATGATAAAACCTCATCCAAATCACACATTGCAGCTCAATATTCAGTGAGGACAGGGCCTTTTTAAGTCGAAAAGTGCAAAAAAGCATCCTCTCGCTCTGAAACGGCTGTTTTGCTCTCCACCACATTTACTGTCAGACTGGCCGAATTAGACCGATTCTGCCTCTTTCTTGCCTCTACATGTGAAGAACAGGGTGCTTGTGAGCATATTGTGCAGTTTCAAGCAGGTAGCTGGCTTGGAACGGGACCGGTGGGGCAGAGCAATCCTAGCGGCTCGCCCGAGCAGTGGAAGCCGGCGAGGGTGCGCGTTCAGCCGGATGAATGGGGCGCTGTCAGGGCCCCTCTCGTGGAGGATAAAAATCATGCTTTTTCCCTCATTACACATCCCATGCGAGCTTGTAATGATAAAACCTCATCCAAATCACACATTGCAGCTCAATATTCAGTGAGGACAGGGCCTTTTTAAGTCGAAATGTGCAAAAAAGCACCCTCTCGCTCTGAAACGGCTGTTTTGCTCTCCACCACATTTACTGTCAGACTGGCCGAATTAGACCGATTCTGCCTCTTTCTTGCCTCTACATGTGAAGAACAGGGTGCTTGTGAGCATATTGTGCAGTTTCAAGCAGGTAGCTGGCTTGGAACGGGACCGCCGGGGCAGAGCAATCCTAGCGGCTCGCCCGAGCAGTGGAAGCCGGCGAGGGTGCGCGTTCAGCCGGATGAATGGGGCGCTGTCAGGGCCCCTCTCGTGGAGGACAAAAATCATGCTTTTTCCCTCATTACACATCCCATGCGAGCTTGTAATGATAAAACCTCATCCAAATCACACATTGCAGCTCAATATTCAGTGAGGACAGGGCCTTTTTAAGTCGAAATGTGCAAAAAAGCATCCTATCGCTCTGAAACGGCTGTTTTGCTCTCCACCACATTTAGTGTCAGACTGGCCGAATTAGACCGATTCTGCCTCTTTCTTGCCTCTACATGTGAAGAACAGGGTGCTTGTGAGCATATTGTGCAGTTTCAAGCAGGTAGCTGGCTTGGAACGGGACCGGTGGGGCAGAGCAATCCTAGCGGCTCGCCCGAGCAGTGGAAGCCGGCGAGGGTGCGCGTTCAGCCGGATGAATGGGGCGCTCTCAGGGACCCTCTCGTGGAGGATAAAAATCATGCTTTTTCCCTCATTACACATCCCATGCGAGCTGGTAATGATAAAACCTCATCCAAATTACACATTGCAGCTCAATATTCAGTGAGGACAGGGACATTTACTGTCAGACTGGCCGAATTAGACCGATTCTGCCTCTTTCTTGCCTCTACATGTGAAGAACAGGGTGCTTGTGAGCATATTGTGCAGTTTCAAGCAGGTAGCTGGCTTGGAACGGGACCGGTGGGGCAGAGCAATCCTAGCGGCTCGCCCGAGCAGTGGAAGCCGGCGAGGGTGCGCGTTCAGCCGGATGAATGGGGCGCTCTCAGGGACCCTCTCGTGGAGGATAAAAATCATGCTTTTTCCCTCATTACACATCCCATGCGAGCTGGTAATGATAAAACCTCATCCAAATTACACATTGCAGCTCAATATTCAGTGAGGACAGGGACATTTACTGTCAGACTGGCCGAATTAGACCGATTCTGCCTCTTTCTTGCCTCTACATGTGAAGAACAGGGTGCTTGTGAGCATATTGTGCAGTTTCAAGCAGGTAGCTGGCTTGGAACGGGACCGGTGGGGCAGAGCAATCCTAGCGGCTCGCCCGAGCAGTGGAAGCCGGCGAGGGTGCGCGTTCAGCCGGATGAATGGGGCGCTGTCAGGGCCTCTCTCGTGGAGGATAAAAATCATGCTTTTTCCCTCATTACACATCCCATGCGAGCTTGTAATGATAAAACCTCATCCAAATCACACATTGCAGCTCAATATTCAGTGAGGACAGGGCCTTTTTAAGTCGAAATGTGCAAAAAAGCATCCTCTCGCTCTGAAAAGGCTGTTTTGCTCTCCACCACATTTACTGTCAGACTGGCCGAATTAGACCGATTCTGCCTCTTTCTTGCCTCTACATGTGAAGAACAGGGTGCTTGTGAGCATATTGTGCAGTTTCAAGCAGGTAGCTGGCTTGGAACGGGACCGGTGGGGCAGAGAAATCCTAGCGGCTCGCCCGAGCAGTGGAAGCCGGCGAGGGTGCGCGTTCAGCCGGATGAATGGGGCGCTGTCAGGGCCCCTCTCGTGGAGGATAAAAATCATGCTTTTTCCCTCATTACACATCCCATGCGAGCTTGTAATGATAAAACCTCATCCAAATCACACATTGCAGCTCAATATTCAGTGAGGACAGGGCCTTTTTAAGTCGAAATGTGCAAAAAAGCATCCTCTCGCTCTGAAACGGCTGTTTTGCTCTCCACCACATTTACTGTCAGACTGGCCGAATTAGACCGATTCTGCCTCTTTCTTGCCTCTACATGTGAAGAACAGGGTGCTTGTGAGCATATTGTGCAGTTTCAAGCAGGTAGCTGGCTTGGAACGGGACCGGTGGGGCAGAGCAATCCTAGCGGCTCGCCCGAGCAGTGGAAGCCGGCGAGGGTGCGCGTTCAGCCGGATGAATGGGGCGCTGTCAGGGCCCCTCTCGTGGAGGATAAAAATCATGCTTTTTCCCTCATTACACATCCCATGCGAGCTTGTAATGATAAAACCTCATCCAAATCACACATTGCAGCTCAATATTCAGTGAGGACAGGGCCTTTTTAAGTCGAAATGTGCAAAAAAGCATCCTCTCGCTCTGAAACGGCTGTTTTGCTCTCCACCACATTAACTGTCAGACTGGCCGAATTAGACCGATTCTGCCTCTTTCTTGCCTCTACATGTGAAGAACAGGGTGCTTGTGAGCATATTGTGCAGTTTCAAGCAGGTAGCTGCCTTGGAACGGGACCGGTGGGGCAGAGCAATCCTAGCGGCTCGCCCAGCAGTGGAAGCCGGCGAGGGTGCGCGTTCAGCCGGATGAATGGGGCGCTGTCAGGGCCCCTCTCGTGGAGGATAAAAATCATGCTTTTTCCCTCATTACACATCCCATGCGAGCTTGTAATGATAAAACCTCATCCAAATCACACATTGCAGCTCAATATTCAGTGAGGACAGGGCCTTTTTAAGTCGAAATGTGCAAAAAAGCACCCTCTCGCTCTGAAACGGCTGTTTTGCTCTCCACCACATTTACTGTCAGACTGGCCGAATTAGACCGATTCTGCCTCTTTCTTGCCTCTACATGTGAAGAACAGGGTGCTTGTGAGCATATTGTGCAGTTTCAAGCAGGTAGCTGGCTTGGAACGGGACCGGTGGGGCAGAGCAATCCTAGCGGCTCGCCCGAGCAGTGGAAGCCGGCGAGGGTGCGCGTTCAGCCGGATGAATGGGGCGCTGTCAGGGCCCCTCTCGTGGAGGATAAAAATCATGCTTTTTCCCTCATTACACATCCCATGCGAGCTTGTAATGATAAAACCTCATCCAAATCACACATTGCAGCTCAATATTCAGTGAGGACAGGGCCTTTTTAAGTCGAAATGTGCAAAAAAGCATCCTCTCGCTCTGAAACGGCTGTTTTGCTCTCCACCACATTTACTGTCAGACTGGCCGAATTAGACCGATTCTGCCTCTTTCTTGCCTCTACATGTGAAGAACAGGGTGCTTGTGAGCATATTGTGCAGTTTCAAGCAGGTAGCTGGCTTGGAACGGGACCGGTGGGGCAGAGCAATCCTAGCGGCTCGCCCGAGCAGTGGAAGCCGGCGAGGGTGCGCGTTCAGCCGGATGAATGGGGCGCTGTCAGGGCCCCTCTCGTGGAGGATAAAAATCATGCTTTTTCCCTCATTACACATCCCATGCGAGCTTGTAATGATAAAACCTGATCCAAATCACACATTGCAGCTCAATATTCAGTGAGGACAGGGCCTTTTTAAGTCGAAATGTGCAAAAAAGCATCCTCTCGCTCTGAAACGGCTGTTTTGCTCTCCACCACATTTACTGTCAGACTGGCCGAATTAGACCGATTCTGCCTCTTTCTTGCCTCTACATGTGAAGAACAGGGTGCTTGTGAGCATATTGTGCAGTTTCCAGCAGCTAGCTGGCTTGGAACGGGACCGGTGGGGCAGAGCAATCCTAGCGGCTCGCCCGAGCAGTGGAAGCCGGCGAGGGTGCGCGTTCAGCCGGATGAATGGGGCGCTGTCAGGGCCCCTCTCGTGGAGGATAAAAATCATGCTTTTTCCCTCATTACACATCCCATGCGAGCTTGTAATGATAAAACCTCATCCAAATCACACATTGCAGCTCAATATTCAGTGAGGACAGGGCCTTTTTAAGTCGAAATGTGCAAAAAAGCATCCTCTCGCTCTGAAACGGCTGTTTTGCTCTCCACCACATTTACTGTCAGACTGGCCGAATTAGACCGATTCTGCCTCTTTCTTGCCTCTACATGTGAAGAACAGGGTGCTTGTGAGCATATTGTGCAGTTTCAAGCAGGTAGCTGGCTTGGAACGGGACCGGTGGGGCAGAGCAATCCTAGCGGCTCGCCCGAGCAGTGGAAGCCGGCGAGGGTGCGCGTTCAGCCGGATGAATGGGGCGCTGTCAGGGCCCCTCTCGTGGAGGATAAAAATCATGCTTTTTCCCTCATTACACATCCCATGCGAGCTTGTAATGATAAAACCTCATCCAAATCACACATTGCAGCTCAATATTCAGTGAGGACAGGGCCTTTTTAAGTCGAAATGTGCAAAAAAGCACCCTCTCGCTCTGAAACGGCTGTTTTGCTCTCCACCACATTTACTGTCAGACTGGCCGAATTAGACCGATTCTGCCTCTTTCTTGCCTCTACATGTGAAGAACAGGGTGCTTGTGAGCATATTGTGCAGTTTCAAGCAGGTAGCTGGCTTGGAACGGGACCGCCGGGGCAGAGCAATCCTAGCGGCTCGCCCGAGCAGTGGAAGCCGGCGAGGGTGCGCGTTCAGCCGGATGAATGGGGCGCTGTCAGGGCCCCTCTCGTGGAGGACAAAAATCATGCTTTTTCCCTCATTACACATCCCATGCGAGCTTGTAATGATAAAACCTCATCCAAATCACACATTGCAGCTCAATATTCAGTGAGGACAGGGCCTTTTTAAGTCGAAATGTGCAAAAAAGCACCCTCTCGCTCTGAAACGGCTGTTTTGCTCTCCACCACATTTACTGTCAGACTGGCCGAATTAGACCGATTCTGCCTCTTTCTTGCCTCTACATGTGAAGAACAGGGTGCTTGTGAGCATATTGTGCAGTTTCAAGCAGGTAGCTGGCTTGGAACGGGACCGCCGGGGCAGAGCAATCCTAGCGGCTCGCCCGAGCAGTGGAAGCCGGCGAGGGTGCGCGTTCAGCCGGATGAATGGGGCGCTGTCAGGGCCCCTCTCGTGGAGGACAAAAATCATGCTTTTTCCCTCATTACACATCCCATGCGAGCTTGTAATGATAAAACCTCATCCAAATCACACATTGCAGCTCAATATTCAGTGAGGACAGGGCCTTTTTAAGTCGAAATGTGCAAAAAAGCATCCTATCGCTCTGAAACGGCTGTTTTGCTCTCCACCACATTTACTGTCAGACTGGCCGAATTAGACCGATTCTGCCTCTTTCTTGCCTCTACATGTGAAGAACAGGGTGCTTGTGAGCATATTGTGCAGTTTCAAGCAGGTAGCTGGCTTGGAACGGGACCGGTGGGGCAGAGCAATCCTAGCGGCTCGCCCGAGCAGTGGAAGCCGGCGAGGGTGCGCGTTCAGCCGGATGAATGGGGCGCTCTCAGGGCCCCTCTCGTGGAGGATAAAAATCATGCTTTTTCCCTCATTACACATCCCATGCGAGCTTGTAATGATAAAACCTCATCCAAATCACACATTGCAGCTCAATATTCAGTGAGGACAGGGCCTTTTTAAGTCGAAATGTGCAAAAAAGCACCCTCTCGCTCTGAAACGGCTGTTTTGCTCTCCACCACATTTACTGTCAGACTGGCCGAATTAGACCGATTCTGCCTCTTTCTTGCCTCTACATGTGAAGAACAGGGTGCTTGTGAGCATATTGTGCAGTTTCAAGCAGGTAGCTGGCTTGGAACGGGACCGGTGGGGCAGAGCAATCCTAGCGGCTCGCCCGAGCAGTGGAAGCCGGCGAGGGTGCGCGTTCAGCCGGATGAATGGGGCGCTGTCAGGGCCCCTCTCGTGGGGGATAAAAATCATGCTTTTTCCCTCATTACACATCCCATGCGAGCTTGTAATGATAAAACCTGATCCAAATCACACATTGCAGCTCAATATTCAGTGAGGACAGGGCCTTTTTAAGTCGAAAAGTGCAAAAAAGCATCCTCTCGCTCTGAAACGGCTGTTTTGCTCTCCACCACATTTACTGTCAGACTGGCCGAATTAGACCGATTCTGCCTCTTTCTTGCCTCTACATGTGAAGAACAGGGTGCTTGTGAGCATATTGTGCAGTTTCAAGCAGGTAGCTGGGTTGGAACGGGACCGGTGGGGCAGAGCAATCCTAGCGGCTCGCCCGAGCAGTGGAAGGCGGCGAGGGTGCGCGTTCAGCCGGATGAATGGGGCGCTGTCAGGGGCCCTCTCGTGGAGGATAAAAATCATGCTTTTTCCCTCATTACACATCCCATGCGAGCTTGTAATGATAAAACCTCATCCAAATCACACATTGCAGCTCAATATTCAGTGAGGACAGGGCCTTTTTAAGTCGAAATGTGCAAAAAAGCATCCTATCGCTCTGAAACGGCTGTTTTGCTCTCCACCACATTTACTGTCAGACTGGCCGAATTAGACCGATTCTGCCTCTTTCTTGCCTCTACATGTGAAGAACAGGGTGCTTGTGAGCATATTGTGCAGTTTCAAGCAGGTAGCTGGCTTGGAACGGGACCGGTGGGGCAGAGCAATCCTAGCGGCTCGCCCGAGCAGTGGAAGCCGGCGAGGGTGCGCGTTCAGCCGGATGAATGGGGCGCTGTCAGGGCCCCTCTCGTGGAGGATAAAAATCATGCTTTTTCCCTCATTACACATCCCATGCGAGCTTGTAATGATAAAACCTCATCCAAATCACACATTGCAGCTCAATATTCAGTGAGGACAGGGCCTTTTTAAGTCGAAATGTGCAAAAAAGCATCCTCTCGCTCTGAAACGGCTGTTTTGCTCTCCACCACATTTACTGTCAGACTGGCCGAATTAGACCGATTCTGCCTCTTTCTTGCCTCTACATGTGAAGAACAGGGTGCTTGTGAGCATATTGTGCAGTTTCAAGCAGGTAGCTGGCTTGGAACGGGACCGGTGGGGCAGAGCAATCCTAGCGGCTCGCCCGAGCAGTGGAAGGCGGCGAGGGTGCGCGTTCAGCCGGATGAATGGGGCGCTGTCAGGGCCCCTCTCGTGGAGGATAAAAATCATGCTTTTTCCCTCATTACACATCCCATGCGAGCTTGTAATGATAAAACCTCATCCAAATCACACATTGCAGCTCAATATTCAGTGAGGACAGGGCCTTTTTAAGTCGAAATGTGCAAAAAAGCATCCTCTCGCTCTGAAACGGCTGTTTTGCTCTCCACCACATTTACTGTCAGACTGGCCGAATTAGACCGATTCTGCCTCTTTCTTGCCTCTACATGTGAAGAACAGGGTGCTTGTGAGCATATTGTGCAGTTTCAAGCAGGTAGCTGGCTTGGAACGGGACCGGTGGGGCAGAGCAATCCTAGCGGCTCGCCCGAGCAGTGGAAGCCGGCGAGGGTGCGCGTTCAGCCGGATGAATGGGGCGCTGTCAGGGCCCCTCTCGTGGAGGATAAAAATCATGCTTTTTCCCTCATTACACATCCCATGCGAGCTTGTAATGATAAAACCTCATCCAAATCACACATTGCAGCTCAATATTCAGTGAGGACAGGGCCTTTTTAAGTCGAAATGTGCAAAAAAGCATCCTCTCGCTCTGAAACGGCTGTTTTGCTCTCCACCACATTTACTGTCAGACTGGCCGAATTAGACCGATTCTGCCTCTTTCTTGCCTCTACATGTGAAGAACAGGGTGCTTGTGAGCATATTGTGCAGTTTCAAGCAGGTAGCTGGCTTGGAACGGGACCGGTGGGGCAGAGCAATCCTAGCGGCTCGCCCGAGCAGTGGAAGCCGGCGAGGGTGCGCGTTCAGCCGGATGAATGGGGCGCTGTCAGGGCCCCTCTCGTGGAGGATAAAAATCATGCTTTTTCCCTCATTACACATCCCATGCGAGCTTGTAATGATAAAACCTCATCCAAATCACACATTGCAGCTCAATATTCAGTGAGGACAGGGCCTTTTTAAGTCGAAATGTGCAAAAAAGCATCCTCTCGCTCTGAAACGGCTGTTTTGCTCTCCACCACATTTACTGTCAGACTGGCCGAATTAGACCGATTCTGCCTCTTTCTTGCCTCTACATGTGAAGAACAGGGTGCTTGTGAGCATATTGTGCAGTTTCAAGCAGGTAGCTGGCTTGGAACGGGACCGGTGGGGCAGAGCAATCCTAGCGGCTCGCCCGAGCAGTGGAAGCCGGCGAGGGTGCGCGTTCAGCCGGATGAATGGGGCGCTGTCAGGGCCCCTCTCGTGGAGGATAAAAATCATGCTTTTTCCCTCATTACACATCCCATGCGAGCTTGTAATGATAAAACCTCATCCAAATCACACATTGCAGCTCAATATTCAGTGAGGACAGGGCCTTTTTAAGTCGAAATGTGCAAAAAAGCACCCTCTCGCTCTGAAACGGCTGTTTTGCTCTCCACCACATTTACTGTCAGACTGGCCGAATTAGACCGATTCTGCCTCTTTCTTGCCTCTACATGTGAAGAACAGGGTGCTTGTGAGCATATTGTGCAGTTTCAAGCAGGTAGCTGGCTTGGAACGGGACCGCCGGGGCAGAGCAATCCTAGCGGCTCGCCCGAGCAGTGGAAGCCGGCGAGGGTGCGCGTTCAGCCGGATGAATGGGGCGCTGTCAGGGCCCCTCTCGTGGAGGACAAAAATCATGCTTTTTCCCTCATTACACATCCCATGCGAGCTTGTAATGATAAAACCTCATCCAAATCACACATTGCAGCTCAATATTCAGTGAGGACAGGGCCTTTTTAAGTCGAAATGTGCAAAAAAGCATCCTATCGCTCTGAAACGGCTGTTTTGCTCTCCACCACATTTACTGTCAGACTGGCCGAATTAGACCGATTCTGCCTCTTTCTTGCCTCTACATGTGAAGAACAGGGTGCTTGTGAGCATATTGTGCAGTTTCAAGCAGGTAGCTGGCTTGGAACGGGACCGGTGGGGCAGAGCAATCCTAGCGGCTCGCCCGAGCAGTGGAAGCCGGCGAGGGTGCGCGTTCAGCCGGATGAATGGGGCGCTCTCAGGGCCCCTCTCGTGGAGGATAAAAATCATGCTTTTTCCCTCATTACACATCCCATGCGAGCTTGTAATGATAAAACCTCATCCAAATCACACATTGCAGCTCAATATTCAGTGAGGACAGGGCCTTTTTAAGTCGAAATGTGCAAAAAAGCACCCTCTCGCTCTGAAACGGCTGTTTTGCTCTCCACCACATTTACTGTCAGACTGGCTGAATTAGACCGATTCTGCCTCTTTCTTGCCTCTACATGTGAAGAACAGGGTGCTTGTGAGCATATTGTGCAGTTTCAAGCAGGTAGCTGGCTTGGAACGGGACCGGTGGGGCAGAGCAATCCTAGCGGCTCGCCCGAGCAGTGGAAGCCGGCGAGGGTGCGCGTTCAGCCGGATGAATGGGGCGCTGTCAGGGCCCCTCTCGTGGGGGATAAAAATCATGCTTTTTCCCTCATTACACATCCCATGCGAGCTTGTAATGATAAAACCTCATCCAAATCACACATTGCAGCTCAATATTCAGTGAGGACAGGGCCTTTTTAAGTCGAAAAGTGCAAAAAAGCATCCTCTCGCTCTGAAACGGCTGTTTTGCTCTCCACCACATTTACTGTCAGACTGGCCGAATTAGACCGATTCTGCCTCTTTCTTGCCTCTACATGTGAAGAACAGGGTGCTTGTGAGCATATTGTGCAGTTTCAAGCAGGTAGCTGGGTTGGAACGGGACCGGTGGGGCAGAGCAATCCTAGCGGCTCGCCCGAGCAGTGGAAGGCGGCGAGGGTGCGCGTTCAGCCGGATGAATGGGGCGCTGTCAGGGCCCCTCTCGTGGAGGATAAAAATCATGCTTTTTCCCTCATTACACATCCCATGCGAGCTTGTAATGATAAAACCTCATCCAAATCACACATTGCAGCTCAATATTCAGTGAGGACAGGGCCTTTTTAAGTCGAAATGTGCAAAAAAGCATCCTATCGCTCTGAAACGGCTGTTTTGCTCTCCACCACATTTACTGTCAGACTGGCCGAATTAGACCGATTCTGCCTCTTTCTTGCCTCTACATGTGAAGAACAGGGTGCTTGTGAGCATATTGTGCAGTTTCAAGCAGGTAGCTGGCTTGGAACGGGACCGGTGGGGCAGAGCAATCCTAGCGGCTCGCCCGAGCAGTGGAAGCCGGCGAGGGTGCGCGTTCAGCCGGATGAATGGGGCGCTGTCAGGGCCCCTCTCGTGGAGGATAAAAATCATGCTTTTTCCCTCATTACACATCCCATGCGAGCTTGTAATGATAAAACCTCATCCAAATCACACATTGCAGCTCAATATTCAGTGAGGACAGGGCCTTTTTAAGTCGAAATGTGCAAAAAAGCATCCTCTCGCTCTGAAACGGCTGTTTTGCTCTCCACCACATTTACTGTCAGACTGGCCGAATTAGACCGATTCTGCCTCTTTCTTGCCTCTACATGTGAAGAACAGGGTGCTTGTGAGCATATTGTGCAGTTTCAAGCAGGTAGCTGGCTTGGAACGGGACCGGTGGGGCAGAGCAATCCTAGCGGCTCGCCCGAGCAGTGGAAGCCGGCGAGGGTGCGCGTTCAGCCGGATGAATGGGGCGCTGTCAGGGCCCCTCTCGTGGAGGATAAAAATCATGCTTTTTCCCTCATTACACATCCCATGCGAGCTTGTAATGATAAAACCTCATCCAAATCACACATTGCAGCTCAATATTCAGTGAGGACAGGGACATTTACTGTCAGACTGGCCGAATTAGACCGATTCTGCCTCTTTCTTGCCTCTACATGTGAAGAACAGGGTGCTTGTGAGCATATTGTGCAGTTTCAAGCAGGTAGCTGGCTTGGAACGGGACCGGTGGGGCAGAGCAATCCTAGCGGCTCGCCCGAGCAGTGGAAGCCGGCGAGGGTGCGCGTTCAGCCGGATGAATGGGGCGCTGTCAGGGCCCCTCTCGTGGAGGATAAAAATCATGCTTTTTCCCTCATTACACATCCCATGCGAGCTTGTAATGATAAAACCTCATCCAAATCACACATTGCAGCTCAATATTCAGTGAGGACAGGGCCTTTTTAAGTCGAAATGTGCAAAAAAGCATCCTCTCGCTCTGAAACGGCTGTTTTGCTCTCCACCACATTTACTGTCAGACTGGCCGAATTAGACCGATTCTGCCTCTTTCTTGCCTCTACATGTGAAGAACAGGGTGCTTGTGAGCATATTGTGCAGTTTCAAGCAGGTAGCTGGCTTGGAACGGGACCGGTGGGGCAGAGCAATCCTAGCGGCTCGCCCGAGCAGTGGAAGCCGGCGAGGGTGCGCGTTCAGCCGGATGAATGGGGCGCTGTCAGGGCCCCTCTCGTGGAGGATAAAAATCATGCTTTTTCCCTCATTACACATCCCATGCGAGCTGGTAATGATAAAACCTCATCCAAATTACACATTGCAGCTCAATATTCAGTGAGGACAGGGACATTTACTGTCAGACTGGCCGAATTAGACCGATTCTGCCTCTTTCTTGCCTCTACATGTGAAGAACAGGGTGCTTGTGAGCATATTGTGCAGTTTCAAGCAGGTAGCTGGCTTGGAACGGGACCGGTGGGGCAGAGCAATCCTAGCGGCTCGCCCGAGCAGTGGAAGCCGGCGAGGGTGCGCGTTCAGCCGGATGAATGGGGCGCTGTCAGGGCCCCTCTCGTGGAGGATAAAAATCATGCTTTTTCCCTCATTACACATCCCATGCGAGCTTGTAATGATAAAACCTCATCCAAATCACACATTGCAGCTCAATATTCAGTGAGGACAGGGCCTTTTTAAGTCGAAAAGTGCAAAAAAGCATCCTCTCGCTCTGAAACGGCTGTTTTGCTCTCCACCACATTTACTGTCAGACTGGCCGAATTAGACCGATTCTGCCTCTTTCTTGCCTCTACATGTGAAGAACAGGGTGCTTGTGAGCATATTGTGCAGTTTCAAGCAGGTAGCTGGCTTGGAACGGGACCGGTGGGGCAGAGCAATCCTAGCGGCTCGCCCGAGCAGTGGAAGCCGGCGAGGGTGCGCGTTCAGCCGGATGAATGGGGCGCTGTCAGGGCCCCTCTCGTGGAGGATAAAAATCATGCTTTTTCCCTCATTACACATCCCATGCGAGCTTGTAATGATAAAACCTCATCCAAATCACACATTGCAGCTCAATATTCAGTGAGGACAGGGCCTTTTTAAGTCGAAATGTGCAAAAAAGCACCCTCTCGCTCTGAAACGGCTGTTTTGCTCTCCACCACATTTACTGTCAGACTGGCCGAATTAGACCGATTCTGCCTCTTTCTTGCCTCTACATGTGAAGAACAGGGTGCTTGTGAGCATATTGTGCAGTTTCAAGCAGGTAGCTGGCTTGGAACGGGACCGCCGGGGCAGAGCAATCCTAGCGGCTCGCCCGAGCAGTGGAAGCCGGCGAGGGTGCGCGTTCAGCCGGATGAATGGGGCGCTGTCAGGGCCCCTCTCGTGGAGGACAAAAATCATGCTTTTTCCCTCATTACACATCCCATGCGAGCTTGTAATGATAAAACCTCATCCAAATCACACATTGCAGCTCAATATTCAGTGAGGACAGGGCCTTTTTAAGTCGAAATGTGCAAAAAAGCATCCTATCGCTCTGAAACGGCTGTTTTGCTCTCCACCACATTTAGTGTCAGACTGGCCGAATTAGACCGATTCTGCCTCTTTCTTGCCTCTACATGTGAAGAACAGGGTGCTTGTGAGCATATTGTGCAGTTTCAAGCAGGTAGCTGGCTTGGAACGGGACCGGTGGGGCAGAGCAATCCTAGCGGCTCGCCCGAGCAGTGGAAGCCGGCGAGGGTGCGCGTTCAGCCGGATGAATGGGGCGCTCTCAGGGACCCTCTCGTGGAGGATAAAAATCATGCTTTTTCCCTCATTACACATCCCATGCGAGCTGGTAATGATAAAACCTCATCCAAATTACACATTGCAGCTCAATATTCAGTGAGGACAGGGACATTTACTGTCAGACTGGCCGAATTAGACCGATTCTGCCTCTTTCTTGCCTCTACATGTGAAGAACAGGGTGCTTGTGAGCATATTGTGCAGTTTCAAGCAGGTAGCTGGCTTGGAACGGGACCGGTGGGGCAGAGCAATCCTAGCGGCTCGCCCGAGCAGTGGAAGCCGGCGAGGGTGCGCGTTCAGCCGGATGAATGGGGCGCTGTCAGGGCCTCTCTCGTGGAGGATAAAAATCATGCTTTTTCCCTCATTACACATCCCATGCGAGCTTGTAATGATAAAACCTCATCCAAATCACACATTGCAGCTCAATATTCAGTGAGGACAGGGCCTTTTTAAGTCGAAATGTGCAAAAAAGCATCCTCTCGCTCTGAAAAGGCTGTTTTGCTCTCCACCACATTTACTGTCAGACTGGCCGAATTAGACCGATTCTGCCTCTTTCTTGCCTCTACATGTGAAGAACAGGGTGCTTGTGAGCATATTGTGCAGTTTCAAGCAGGTAGCTGGCTTGGAACGGGACCGGTGGGGCAGAGAAATCCTAGCGGCTCGCCCGAGCAGTGGAAGCCGGCGAGGGTGCGCGTTCAGCCGGATGAATGGGGCGCTGTCAGGGCCCCTCTCGTGGAGGATAAAAATCATGCTTTTTCCCTCATTACACATCCCATGCGAGCTTGTAATGATAAAACCTCATCCAAATCACACATTGCAGCTCAATATTCAGTGAGGACAGGGCCTTTTTAAGTCGAAATGTGCAAAAAAGCATCCTCTCGCTCTGAAACGGCTGTTTTGCTCTCCACCACATTTACTGTCAGACTGGCCGAATTAGACCGATTCTGCCTCTTTCTTGCCTCTACATGTGAAGAACAGGGTGCTTGTGAGCATATTGTGCAGTTTCAAGCAGGTAGCTGGCTTGGAACGGGACCGGTGGGGCAGAGCAATCCTAGCGGCTCGCCCGAGCAGTGGAAGCCGGCGAGGGTGCGCGTTCAGCCGGATGAATGGGGCGCTGTCAGGGCCCCTCTCGTGGAGGATAAAAATCATGCTTTTTCCCTCATTACACATCCCATGCGAGCTTGTAATGATAAAACCTCATCCAAATCACACATTGCAGCTCAATATTCAGTGAGGACAGGGCCTTTTTAAGTCGAAATGTGCAAAAAAGCATCCTCTCGCTCTGAAACGGCTGTTTTGCTCTCCACCACATTAACTGTCAGACTGGCCGAATTAGACCGATTCTGCCTCTTTCTTGCCTCTACATGTGAAGAACAGGGTGCTTGTGAGCATATTGTGCAGTTTCAAGCAGGTAGCTGCCTTGGAACGGGACCGGTGGGGCAGAGCAATCCTAGCGGCTCGCCCAGCAGTGGAAGCCGGCGAGGGTGCGCGTTCAGCCGGATGAATGGGGCGCTGTCAGGGCCCCTCTCGTGGAGGATAAAAATCATGCTTTTTCCCTCATTACACATCCCATGCGAGCTTGTAATGATAAAACCTCATCCAAATCACACATTGCAGCTCAATATTCAGTGAGGACAGGGCCTTTTTAAGTCGAAATGTGCAAAAAAGCACCCTCTCGCTCTGAAACGGCTGTTTTGCTCTCCACCACATTTACTGTCAGACTGGCCGAATTAGACCGATTCTGCCTCTTTCTTGCCTCTACATGTGAAGAACAGGGTGCTTGTGAGCATATTGTGCAGTTTCAAGCAGGTAGCTGGCTTGGAACGGGACCGGTGGGGCAGAGCAATCCTAGCGGCTCGCCCGAGCAGTGGAAGCCGGCGAGGGTGCGCGTTCAGCCGGATGAATGGGGCGCTGTCAGGGCCCCTCTCGTGGAGGATAAAAATCATGCTTTTTCCCTCATTACACATCCCATGCGAGCTTGTAATGATAAAACCTCATCCAAATCACACATTGCAGCTCAATATTCAGTGAGGACAGGGCCTTTTTAAGTCGAAATGTGCAAAAAAGCATCCTCTCGCTCTGAAACGGCTGTTTTGCTCTCCACCACATTTACTGTCAGACTGGCCGAATTAGACCGATTCTGCCTCTTTCTTGCCTCTACATGTGAAGAACAGGGTGCTTGTGAGCATATTGTGCAGTTTCAAGCAGGTAGCTGGCTTGGAACGGGACCGGTGGGGCAGAGCAATCCTAGCGGCTCGCCCGAGCAGTGGAAGCCGGCGAGGGTGCGCGTTCAGCCGGATGAATGGGGCGCTGTCAGGGCCCCTCTCGTGGAGGATAAAAATCATGCTTTTTCCCTCATTACACATCCCATGCGAGCTTGTAATGATAAAACCTGATCCAAATCACACATTGCAGCTCAATATTCAGTGAGGACAGGGCCTTTTTAAGTCGAAATGTGCAAAAAAGCATCCTCTCGCTCTGAAACGGCTGTTTTGCTCTCCACCACATTTACTGTCAGACTGGCCGAATTAGACCGATTCTGCCTCTTTCTTGCCTCTACATGTGAAGAACAGGGTGCTTGTGAGCATATTGTGCAGTTTCCAGCAGCTAGCTGGCTTGGAACGGGACCGGTGGGGCAGAGCAATCCTAGCGGCTCGCCCGAGCAGTGGAAGCCGGCGAGGGTGCGCGTTCAGCCGGATGAATGGGGCGCTGTCAGGGCCCCTCTCGTGGAGGATAAAAATCATGCTTTTTCCCTCATTACACATCCCATGCGAGCTTGTAATGATAAAACCTCATCCAAATCACACATTGCAGCTCAATATTCAGTGAGGACAGGGCCTTTTTAAGTCGAAATGTGCAAAAAAGCATCCTATCGCTCTGAAACGGCTGTTTTGCTCTCCACCACATTTACTGTCAGACTGGCCGAATTAGACCGATTCTGCCTCTTTCTTGCCTCTACATGTGAAGAACAGGGTGCTTGTGAGCATATTGTGCAGTTTCAAGCAGGTAGCTGGCTTGGAACGGGACCGGTGGGGCAGAGCAATCCTAGCGGCTCGCCCGAGCAGTGGAAGCCGGCGAGGGTGCGCGTTCAGCCGGATGAATGGGGCGCTGTCAGGGCCCCTCTCGTGGAGGATAAAAATCATGCTTTTTCCCTCATTACACATCCCATGCGAGCTTGTAATGATAAAACCTCATCCAAATCACACATTGCAGCTCAATATTCAGTGAGGACAGGGCCTTTTTAAGTCGAAATGTGCAAAAAAGCATCCTATCGCTCTGAAACGGCTGTTTTGCTCTCCACCACATTTACTGTCAGACTGGCCGAATTAGACCGATTCTGCCTCTTTCTTGCCTCTACGTGTGAAGAACAGGGTGCTTGTGAGCATATTGTGCAGTTTCAAGCAGGTAGCTGGCTTGGAACGGGACCGGTGGGGCAGAGCAATCCTAGCGGCTCGCCCGAGCAGTGGAAGCCGGCGAGGGTGCGCGTTCAGCCGGATGAATGGGGCGCTGTCAGGGCCCCTCTCGTGGAGGATAAAAATCATGCTTTTTCCCTCATTACACATCCCATGCGAGCTTGTAATGATAAAACCTGATCCAAATCACACATTGCAGCTCAATATTCAGTGAGGACAGGGCCTTTTTAAGTCGAAATGTGCAAAACAGCATCCTATCGCTCTGAAACGGCTGTTTTGCTCTCCACCACATTTACTGTCAGACTGGCCGAATTAGACCGATTCTGCCTCTTTCTTGCCTCTACATGTGAAGAACAGGGTGCTTGTGAGCATATTGTGCAGTTTCCAGCAGGTAGCTGGCTTGGAACGGGACCGGTGGGGCAGAGCAATCCTAGCGGCTCGCCCGAGCAGTGGAAGCCGGCGAGGGTGCGCGTTCAGCCGGATGAATGGGGCGCTGTCAGGGCCCCTCTCGTGGAGGATAAAAATCATGCTTTTTCCCTCATTACACATCCCATGCGAGCTTGTAATGATAAAACCTCATCCAAATCACACATTGCAGCTCAATATTCAGTGAGGACAGGGCCTTTTTAAGTCGAAATGTGCAAAAAAGCATCCTATCGCTCTGAAACGGCTGTTTTGCTCTCCACCACATTTACTGTCAGACTGGCCGAATTAGACCGATTCTGCCTCTTTCTTGCCTCTACATGTGAAGAACAGGGTGCTTGTGAGCATATTGTGCAGTTTCAAGCAGGTAGCTGGCTTGGAACGGGACCGGTGGGGCAGAGCAATCCTAGCGGCTCGCCCGAGCAGTGGAAGCCGGCGAGGGTGCGCGTTCAGCCGGATGAATGGGGCGCTGTCAGGGCCCCTCTCGTGGAGGATAAAAATCATGCTTTTTCCCTCATTACACATCCCATGCGAGCTTGTAATGATAAAACCTGATCCAAATCACACATTGCAGCTCAATATTCAGTGAGGACAGGGCCTTTTTAAGTCGAAATGTGCAAAAAAGCATCCTATCGCTCTGAAACGGCTGTTTTGCTCTCCACCACATTTACTGTCAGACTGGCCGAATTAGACCGATTCTGCCTCTTTCTTGCCTCTACATGTGAAGAACAGGGTGCTTGTGAGCATATTGTGCAGTTTCAAGCAGGTAGCTGGCTTGGAACGGGACCGGTGGGGCAGAGCAATCCTAGCGGCTCGCCCGAGCAGTGGAAGCCGGCGAGGGTGCGCGTTCAGCCGGATGAATGGGGCGCTGTCAGGGCCCCTCTCGTGGAGGATAAAAATCATGCTTTTTCCCTCATTACACATCCCATGCGAGCTTGTAATGATAAAACCTGATCCAAATCACACATTGCAGCTCAATATTCAGTGAGGACAGGGCCTTTTTAAGTCGAAATGTGCAAAAAAGCATCCTATCGCTCTGAAACGGCTGTTTTGCTCTCCACCACATTTACTGTCAGACTGGCCGAATTAGACCGATTCTGCCTCTTTCTTGCCTCTACATGTGAAGAACAGGGTGCTTGTGAGCATATTGTGCAGTTTCAAGCAGGTAGCTGGCTTGGAACGGGACCGGTGGGGCAGAGCAATCCTAGCGGCTCGCCCGAGCAGTGGAAGCCGGCGAGGGTGCGCGTTCAGCCGGATGAATGGGGCGCTGTCAGGGCCCCTCTCGTGGAGGATAAAAATCATGCTTTTTCCCTCATTACACATCCCATGCGAGCTTGTAATGATAAAACCTCATCCAAATCACACATTGCAGCTCAATATTCAGTGAGGACAGGGCCTTTTTAAGTCGAAATGTGCAAAAAAGCATCCTATCGCTCTGAAACGGCTGTTTTGCTCTCCACCACATTTACTGTCAGACTGGCCGAATTAGACCGATTCTGCCTCTTTCTTGCCTCTACATTTGAAGAACAGGGTGCTTGTGAGCATATTGTGCAGTTTCAAGCAGGTAGCTGGCTTGGAACGGGACCGGTGGGGCAGAGCAATCCTAGCGGCTCGCCCGAGCAGTGGAAGCCGGCGAGGGTGCGCGTTCAGCCGGATGAATGGGGCGCTGTCAGGGCCCCTCTCGTGGAGGATAAAAATCATGCTTTTTCCCTCATTACACATCCCATGCGAGCTTGTAATGATAAAACCTGATCCAAATCACACATTGCAGCTCAATATTCAGTGAGGACAGGGCCTTTTTAAGTCGAAATGTGCAAAAAAGCATCCTCTCGCTCTGAAACGGCTGTTTTGCTCTCCACCACATTTACTGTCAGACTGGCCGAATTAGACCGATTCTGCCTCTTTCTTGCCTCTACATGTGAAGAACAGGGTGCTTGTGAGCATATTGTGCAGTTTCCAGCAGGTAGCTGGCTTGGAACGGGACCGGTGGGGCAGAGCAATCCTAGCGGCTCGCCCGAGCAGTGGAAGCCGGCGAGGGTGCGCGTTCAGCCGGATGAATGGGGCGCTGTCAGGGCCCCTCTCGTGGAGGATAAAAATCATGCTTTTTCCCTCATTACACATCCCATGCGAGCTTGTAATGATAAAACCTCATCCAAATCACACATTGCAGCTCAATATTCAGTGAGGACAGGGCCTTTTTAAGTCGAAATGTGCAAAAAAGCATCCTATCGCTCTGAAACGGCTGTTTTGCTCTCCACCACATTTACTGTCAGACTGGCCGAATTAGACCGATTCTGCCTCTTTCTTGCCTCTACATGTGAAGAACAGGGTGCTTGTGAGCATATTGTGCAGTTTCCAGCAGGTAGCTGGCTTGGAACGGGACCGGTGGGGCAGAGCAATCCTAGCGGCTCGCCCGAGCAGTGGAAGCCGGTGAGGGTGCGCGTTCAGCCGGATGAATGGGGCGCTGTCAGGGCCCCTCTCGTGGAGGATAAAACTCATGCTTTTTCCCTCATTACACATCCCATGCGAGCTTGTAATGATAAAACCTGATCCAAATCACACATTGCAGCTCAATATTCAGTGAGGACAGGGCCTTTTTAAGTCGAAATGTGCAAAACAGCATCCTATCGCTCTGAAACGGCTGTTTTGCTCTCCACCACATTTACTGTCAGACTGGCCGAATTAGACCGATTCTGCCTCTTTCTTGCCTCTACATGTGAAGAACAGGGTGCTTGTGAGCATATTGTGCAGTTTCCAGCAGGTAGCTGGCTTGGAACGGGACCGGTGGGGCAGAGCAATCCTAGCGGCTCGCCCGAGCAGTGGAAGCCGGCGAGGGTGCGCGTTCAGCCGGATGAATGGGGCGCTGTCAGGGCCCCTCTCGTGGAGGATAAAAATCATGCTTTTTCCCTCATTACACATCCCATGCGAGCTTGTAATGATAAAACCTGATCCAAATCACACATTGCAGCTCAATATTCAGTGAGGACAGGGCCTTTTTAAGTCGAAATGTGCAAAAAAGCATCCTATCGCTCTGAAACGGCTGTTTTGCTCTCCACCACATTTACTGTCAGACTGGCCGAATTAGACCGATTCTGCCTCTTTCTTGCCTCTACATGTGAAGAACAGGGTGCTTGTGAGCATATTGTGCAGTTTCAAGCAGGTAGCTGGCTTGGAACGGGACCGGTGGGGCAGAGCAATCCTAGCGGCTCGCCCGAGCAGTGGAAGCCGGCGAGGGTGCGCGTTCAGCCGGATGAATGGGGCGCTGTCAGGGCCCCTCTCGTGGAGGATAAAAATCATGCTTTTTCCCTCATTACACATCCCATGCGAGCTTGTAATGATAAAACCTGATCCAAATCACACATTGCAGCTCAATATTCAGTGAGGACAGGGCCTTTTTAAGTCGAAATGTGCAAAACAGCATCCTATCGCTCTGAAACGGCTGTTTTGCTCTCCACCACATTTACTGTCAGACTGGCCGAATTAGACCGATTCTGCCTCTTTCTTGCCTCTACATGTGAAGAACAGGGTGCTTGTGAGCATATTGTGCAGTTTCAAGCAGGTAGCTGGCTTGGAACGGGACCGGTGGGGCAGAGCAATCCTAGCGGCTCGCCCGAGCAGTGGAAGCCGGCGAGGGTGCGCGTTCAGCCGGATGAATGGGGCGCTGTCAGGGCCCCTCTCGTGGAGGATAAAAATCATGCTTTTTCCCTCATTACACATCCCATGCGAGCTTGTAATGATAAAACCTGATCCAAATCACACATTGCAGCTCAATATTCAGTGAGGACAGGGCCTTTTTAAGTCGAAATGTGCAAAAAAGCATCCTATCGCTCTGAAACGGCTGTTTTGCTCTCCACCACATTTACTGTCAGACTGGCCGAATTAGACCGATTCTGCCTCTTTCTTGCCTCTACATGTGAAGAACAGGGTGCTTGTGAGCATATTGTGCAGTTTCAAGCAGGTAGCTGGCTTGGAACGGGACCGGTGGGGCAGAGCAATCCTAGCGGCTCGCCCGAGCAGTGGAAGCCGGCGAGGGTGCGCGTTCAGCCGGATGAATGGGGCGCTGTCAGGGCCCCTCTCGTGGAGGATAAAAATCATGCTTTTTCCCTCATTACACATCCCATGCGAGCTTGTAATGATAAAACCTGATCCAAATCACACATTGCAGCTCAATATTCAGTGAGGACAGGGCCTTTTTAAGTCGAAATGTGCAAAAAAGCATCCTATCGCTCTGAAACGGCTGTTTTGCTCTCCACCACATTTACTGTCAGACTGGCCGAATTAGACCGATTCTGCCTCTTTCTTGCCTCTACATGTGAAGAACAGGGTGCTTGTGAGCATATTGTGCAGTTTCAAGCAGGTAGCTGGCTTGGAACGGGACCGGTGGGGCAGAGCAATCCTAGCGGCTCGCCCGAGCAGTGGAAGCCGGCGAGGGTGCGCGTTCAGCCGGATGAATGGGGCGCTGTCAGGGCCCCTCTCGTGGAGGATAAAAATCATGCTTTTTCCCTCATTACACATCCCATGCGAGCTTGTAATGATAAAACCTGATCCAAATCACACATTGCAGCTCAATATTCAGTGAGGACAGGGCCTTTTTAAGTCGAAATGTGCAAAAAAGCATCCTATCGCTCTGAAACGGCTGTTTTGCTCTCCACCACATTTACTGTCAGACTGGCCGAATTAGACCGATTCTGCCTCTTTCTTGCCTCTACATGTGAAGAACAGGGTGCTTGTGAGCATATTGTGCAGTTTCAAGCAGGTAGCTGGCTTGGAACGGGACCGGTGGGGCAGAGCAATCCTAGCGGCTCGCCCGAGCAGTGGAAGCCGGCGAGGGTGCGCGTTCAGCCGGATGAATGGGGCGCTGTCAGGGCCCCTCTCGTGGAGGATAAAAATCATGCTTTTTCCCTCATTACACATCCCATGCGAGCTTGTAATGATAAAACCTCATCCAAATCACACATTGCAGCTCAATATTCAGTGAGGACAGGGCCTTTTTAAGTCGAAATGTGCAAAAAAGCATCCTATCGCTCTGAAACGGCTGTTTTGCTCTCCACCACATTTACTGTCAGACTGGCCGAATTAGACCGATTCTGCCTCTTTCTTGCCTCTACGTGTGAAGAACAGGGTGCTTGTGAGCATATTGTGCAGTTTCAAGCAGGTAGCTGGCTTGGAACGGGACCGGTGGGGCAGAGCAATCCTAGCGGCTCGCCCGAGCAGTGGAAGCCGGCGAGGGTGCGCGTTCAGCCGGATGAATGGGGCACTGTCAGGGCCCCTCTCGTGGAGGATAAAAATCATGCTTTTTCCATCATTACACATCCCATGCGAGCTTGTAATGATAAAACCTCATCCAAATCACACATTGCAGCTCAATATTCAGTGAGGACAGGCCCTTTTTAAGTCGAAATGTGCAAAAAAGCATCCTATCGCTCTGAAACGGCTGTTTTGCTCTCCACCACATTTACTGTCAGACTGGCCGAATTAGACCGATTCTGCCTCTTTCTTGCCTCTACGTGTGAAGAACAGGGTGCTTGTGAGCATATTGTGCAGTTTCAAGCAGGTAGCTGGCTTGGAACGGGACCGGTGGGGCAGAGCAATCCTAGCGGCTCGCCCGAGCAGTGGAAGCCGGCGAGGGTGCGCGTTCAGCCGGATGAATGGGGCGCTGTCAGGGCCCCTCTCGTGGAGGATAAAAATCATGCTTTTTCCCTCATTACACATCCCATGCGAGCTTGTAATGATAAAACCTGATCCAAATCACACATTGCAGCTCAATATTCAGTGAGGACAGGGCCTTTTTAAGTCGAAATGTGCAAAAAAGCATCCTATCGCTCTGAAACGGCTGTTTTGCTCTCCACCACATTTACTGTCAGACTGGCCGAATTAGACCGATTCTGCCTCTTTCTTGCCTCTACATGTGAAGAACAGGGTGCTTGTGAGCATATTGTGCAGTTTCAAGCAGGTAGCTGGCTTGGAACGGGACCGGTGGGGCAGAGCAATCCTAGCGGCTCGCCCGAGCAGTGGAAGCCGGCGAGGGTGCGCGTTCAGCCGGATGAATGGGGCGCTGTCAGGGCCCCTCTCGTGGAGGATAAAAATCATGCTTTTTCCATCATTACACATCCCATGCGAGCTTGTAATGATAAAACCTGATCCAAATCACACTGTTATAAATTCCCTTTGAGAGTATGCAAATGCAACATTAATGATGTTAATTTGTTAAATATAGTTTAAGTTATGTACCTGAACATTTTAATCAGGCATCTTCAGTTAGCCCGTTCTATATTGGGTCAGGCGTTTAGGAGGGCAGCTATGTTTACGTTTGGGAGGGGGTCCTGGTCGAGTCAGTATTGCTAGCATACAATGTGTGTACTTACCTGGCTGCAAAAAGTTTTATATAAAGAATTGAAACCATCATCGGTGTCCTTATTCTCTGACCGGAATCTGCTCACGGGTAAAGAGTCCCCAGCACCATAGTGTCACACACCCTCAGAGTTATCCAATATTGGTCCTTCGAGCCGGATTTCTTCACTCGTGACGGCGAAATGGACACGCTAATAACAATGGCCGTAGACGGCGCACTCGGAGCGAGACAGCGACAGCTTCCAGCTCACCTACAAAGCTACCAGGTTAGCCTGCCACGCTCCCTCATTCCTCACGGTGCCTGCGCCAGAGACCGAAGTGAAAGCGTCGGCGCACAGCAGCTGCAGTCACACAGCTTACAGACCGAGTCTGTTCGTATAGCGGACCAGCCGCACGGAGCGCACGCTATCGCCGATCGTCCCTCATCGCCGGGAGCGGCCGAAAAGGTGAGCGAGTGGAACATGGCGATGCACGGTAGAGACTTACCCAGCCAGCTAACAGGCCATATGAGCCCACCATCAGCGGTTCCCTCAGACCACAGCTATCTAAGCAGCCAGGGTTCTCCTGTTCTACAGTCATCAGCAAACTTCAATCTGGGCAATATATCACTATATCAACCGCCCTGGTCAGGCTCTCAAGTAGTGAACAGCACTCCTCTGCTACAGCCATCCAACCTTCAGCTTGAATCAGCCAGACTGCTTCAACATGAGCCACAGCTGTCTATGCTGCCATATACCACCTCTGCGGTATTGAAACTTCAAGCAGCAAGGACTCCTACACCAGGTGGTAGACCGGAGAATTACACACTGACTCAGTCTTTGCCATCAACTGTGACATCAGCATGGGCACCGTCTTCCCCTACTACGCTGGATATGGCCATGCTGCAGCCCACTCTTCAAGCATCACAAGCAGTGAGTTATGCAGGCCCACAGATACCAGCTACATGTGGCTACCAGTCTAACCAGCCCTCTACGCTGATGGTTAACAATGTACATGGCAGAATGCCACCAGCTGCACAGCATCAATACCTGCCAATGCAGAAAACACCAGTAAATCCAGTACCAGTGCATCAACACATTCCCCTCATGTCTGCACAACCAGTATATCAACCACCCCAGATAGCAACAGCTCCATATCTTGCACCGCAGTTACCTGTTACAGCTGCCACTCAGCCAGTTATCAATCCACCACCATACAGCCCTGCTATTCCCCTGGGGACAGTCTATCAGCCTCCATCGACTATCTCTACCCAGCCAATATACCAGTCACCATCACCGCAGCCGAACCAACATCTGCAGCTGTATCAGCCTCCGTCTGCCCCCTTAACTCGGCCACCTTATCAACTGGTGCCTGCTCCACCCGGTTTCACCCTGCAACAGCCCGCACGAGCTCTACAGGTTCAGTGCAGCCCCCAGTCCCAGTATACACCACTGCAGGTACCATACTCCGTCCAGTCCCCCAGACAGCCAGTTCCAGTACCTGAACTGCCTAAGTTGGTACATGACAGTGAGAGGGAGTTCGCTGACCTAAAAATGGCCCTGGACCACCTGCTCAATCCACACACTGAACTCTCTGAACATTACAAATACCGTGTGCTCATAGAACATTTGGTCCTGGACGAAGCCAAGCTAATAGCTCAGTCATGCAGACATTATGAACAACCCTACACCGCTGCCATGCAAGCTTTGCAGAGACAGTACGGGCAGCCGCATCAGTTGGCACAAAGTGAGATTGCAGCCATCCTGAACTCTCCTGACCTCAAACCAGGAGACCCCAAAGCCTTCCAGAGCTTTGCCCTCAACGTTGATCTGCTAGTGGGAATGCTAACTTCATTGGAAGGGCCAAATGGGATGGAAGTGATGTCTACTGGCCATGTTGATCGGCTACTTAGCAAACTCCCTAGGCACATGAGGGACAACTTTGTGGAGCGTCTGCAGGTTCAAGGGCGCCTCAACACCAGCAGCTTAAACCCATATAACCTTAAAGACTTCGCGGATTGGCTCAAGGTGAAGGCAGAGGCTCAGAGACTGTCCGCAAAAATGGCACAGCGCCATCGAGCTGAAGGAGCACAGCTTGCCAAGAGAGACAGACCCGTCCCTACTTCCCGACCTCGGACTCAACCTGTCTCTGTGTACCATGGCGCTGATCAGCCCAGATCACCAGAGATTCCTCGACCAGCAGCCAAGCAGCAAAGGTTTAAAAGGATGTGTCTCTTCTGTAAGAGTACAGAGCACTATTTGTCACAGTGTCCAGACATTATTAAATGCTCAACACAGGAAATGGAGAAGTGGATAGTAGATGGCAAGCGCTGTCGCAACTGCGGACGCACTAACCACGACCAAGAGAACTGCACCTTAAAGAAACCATGCAGTGAATGTCAAGAGGTTCACCTAAGAGTTCTGCATGACGTCGCCAGACCAGGCCCTCGTGTCTACCTCATCACACCCAAAGACTGCACCTCAGCTGCTAACTCTATCCAAGGAGGGAAAGTATATCTCAAGGTGGTGCCAATCATCATCAGTCATGGGACCAAATCACTACAGACATATGCAATCCTCGATGATGGGGCTGAACGCACCATAATACTGCCAGCTGCAGCTCGAGATCTGGGGCTCAGAGGCAGAGCAGAGTCTCTCACCCTCCGGACTGTTCGTCAGGATGTTGTTCACCTCGCTGGAGCTTCAGTCAACTTTCATGTAGCCTCTCCAGCAACACCGTCAGAACGGCATTTGGTTGAGAGGGCCTACACAGCGGGTCGACTTACCCTGACAGAGCAATCCTACCCAATAGCAGCGCTCCAGAGACGATACCGCCACCTGAGAGGGTTACAACTGCAGAGCTTCAGTAAGGTGCAACCACTGCTGCTTATTGGTGCAGATTATACTCACCTGATCACTGCCACAGAACCTGTCAGGTTTGGTCCAAAGGGAGGACCAGTAGCCATCCATACAGCACTTGGCTGGACACTCCAGGGACCAGATGGTTCACAACCCCATGCTGCCTCATGCTACCACATCGCCTTCAAGCCAACACCAGATGACATCTACCAACATGTCGAACGCCTCTGGCAGCTTGATGTGCTTCCATTCCGTAGTGAGCGGCTAGCAGTGCGGTCCCGCCTGGACCAGGAGGCGGTGGACGTCTTGGAAGCACGCGCCAAGAGAGTGAAGGTCGGTGACACCCTTCGCTATGCCACACCTCTGCTCCGGGTGAAGGCTGCGCCACCACTAAAAGCAGATGTCGAAGCAGTTATGCCAAAGCTACGCAGCACAGAGAGACGGCTACTGAAAGACCCCGTCAAAGCTAAAGTATATGAAGCAGAGATCCAGAAGCTCATTGATGGTGGGTGCGTAACCAAGCTCCAGAAGGAAGAGGTAAAGAGCTCCAGCGAGTCATGGTTCATACCTCATCACCTCGTCCATCATAATGGGAAACATCGCCTGGTTTTCGACTGCTCTTTCAATCATGGTGGTCTCTCTCTCAACGAGCAGCTGCTCCCAGGTCCAACCCTCGGACCATCTCTCATTGGGGTCCTCCTGCGGTTCCGCCAGTACGCTGTCGCCATCAGTGGAGACATCCGAGCCATGTTCCACCAGGTTCGGCTTCTACCCGAGGACCGACCGCTGCTGAGGTTTGTTTGGAGAAACCTGCAAAGAGAGAAACAGCCTGATGTCTACCAGTGGCAAGTCTTGCCATTTGGTACCACAAGCAGCCCATGTTGTGCAACATTTGCACTGCAAAAACATGTCAAAGAAAGTGTTCCAGGGAATGAAGATGTCCTGCAGTCCATCGAACAGTCTTTCTATGTGGACAATTGTCTTCAGAGCCTGTCAACGGCCGAGTCGGCCAAGCTTCTCGTGAACAAGATGCGACAGTGTTTGGCCTCAGGAGGATTCGAGATTCGACAGTGGGCAAGTAACTTCTCATCTGTTGTCTCTCATCTGCCTTCCAGTGCCAGATCTGAAAGCACGGAGCTGTGGCTAGCTGAGAAGAACAACGATACGCAGGAGCCAGCTCTCGGCCTGCGATGGCATTGTCCAACTGATCAGCTCGGTTACAAGCCGAAGCCTCCAGAGACTGAGACTCCTACTATGAGATATATTTATAAGGTGCTCGCCCGCCAGTATGATCCACTTGGAATCATTATCCCGTACACCACACGGGCCAAGATCCTTGTCCAGAGACTGTGGGCAAAGAAGAGGAGCTGGGATGACTCGAACCTCCCTCCTGACATTCTCCAGGCCTGGTCCAGCTGGGAGAGAGAACTCCCCGAGCTGGCCAACATCTCCATCCCTCGAACCTATGCACCATTGGAGCTCGCAACTGATACCACAGAGTACACTCTCCATGTCTTCTGTGACTCCTCTGAGCAAGCATATGGTTCAGTGGCGTACCTCACCACAACGAGTGATGACTCGGTCCATGTCTCATTCGTCATGGCTCGGTCTAGGGTGGCCCCGAAACGCCAGCAGTCAATGCCACGGTTAGAGCTCTGTGCAGCGCTGACAGGAGCCCAGTTGTCCTCCCTCATTCACAAAGAGCTCACCTTGTGTATTACCCAGACTTTCTTGTGGACTGATTCCACAACAGTTCTTACCTGGCTGACATCCCAATCGTGTAGGTTCAAGGTCTTCGTGGGAACCCGGGTTTCTGAGATCCAGGAATTGACTGCCTCACACACCTGGAGGTATGTGGATACAGCTAATAATCCAGCCGACGATCTCACACGTGGCAAGACCTTGGCTGAGTTAACTGCACCAAGTCGTTGGATCCGAGGACCAGCATTCATCCGACGTCCACCGGATGAATGGCCATCATGTCCTAGCACCACGGAGCCAGAGGACAGTAGTGAGTTAAAACAGACCGTTTTCTGTGCTTTCACACAGACAAGCTCACCACTCAAGATACCAGATATCGCCCAGTTCAGCAGCTGGAGAGAGCTGGTCAAGGCCACTCAGCAGTCTCTTCATGGGGCGGCGGCCGACCCTGCTTTGCCTCTGTGTGACCTTCGAGATGCAGAAGTCCACCTGCTGAAGACCAGCCAAGCAGACTGCTTCTCTGAGGAAATCAGATGCCTCAGAGCTGGCAAGCCGGTGCCCCCTAGCAGTAAGCTGAGTACCCTCGCTCCGGAATTAGACCCTGCAATGGGCCTAATACGGGTTGGGGGACGCCTGCGCCGCATTGACAGCTCTCGGCCCACTGACGTTCACCCAATACTGTTGGATCCACACCATGCAGTTACCAAACTCCTCATTAAAGACACAGATGCCCAACTACACCACCCTGGGCCTGACAGGGTGTTTGCGGAGATGAGGCGTCAGTACTGGGTCCTGCGGGGAAGGCAGGCTATTAAGAAGTATCAGAGAGCTTGTGCTGGTTGTATGAAGTGGAGAGGGAAGCCAGTGGTGCCAAGGATGGCAGATCTGCCCTCGGCCCGTCTGCGGTTGCTTAAGCCTCCATTCTTCTCGACAGGTGTGGACTGCTTCGGGCCGTACATGGTCAAGGCTGGGAGGCGAAGTGAAAAACGCTGGGGGATTATTTTTAAATGTCTCACAACGCGGTGTATCCATCTGGATCTGCTCACCAGCCTCGACGCAGATGCTTTCCTCCTAGCATTGAGACGGTTCATCGCAAGGAGAGGCACCCCGTTTGAAGTCCTCTCTGACCAGGGGACTAACTTCAGAGGGGCGGATAAGGAGCTGAAGGAGGCCTTTGCAGCGATGGAGTCACAGCTGCAGGACAGGCTTGCAGAAAAACAGATTAAGTTCTGTTTTAACCCACCAGCATCTCCCCACTTTGGTGGCGTGTGGGAGCGTGAAATTCAATCAGTCAAGAAATCCCTGCAAGTGGTTGTAGGTGCACAAGTGCTCCAAGAAGAGGTCTTGCTCACACTCCTCATCGAAGTGGAAGGCATTCTCAATGCCAAGCCTTTGGGATATGTATCTTCTGATGTGGCCGATCCAGACCCGGTGACGCCCAGCATGTTGTTGATGGGGCGGCAGGATGCCTCTCTCCCGCAAGTCACCTATGCTCCTGACACCCTCACCAGGAAGCGGTGGCGTCATTGCCAGATGATGGCGGACCACTTCTGGAGACAATTCATCAGGAGCTACCTACCCACTCTTCAAACCCGCCAGAGGTGGCGTCAGCACACAGATCATCTCCCCCTGGACACAATCGTGATGATTGTTGATCCTCAGCTTCCACGTGCTCATTGGCCAATTGGGAAGGTGGTCAAGCTGAATGCAAGTGATGATGGATGCATCAGAACAGCTGTGGTCAGAGTTGGCACGAAGACTTACTTGAGACCGGTGGCTCGGCTGGTCCAGCTGTCGGCTCTTCCAGAAGACGATCCTAGTTAAAGGACTCTTGTTGTGGGAATTTATGTTTGTTTCGAAATAGCCATGCTATTTCGGGGGCGGCTGTTATAAATTCCCTTTGAGAGTATGCAAATGCAACATTAATGATGTTAATTTGTTAAATATAGTTTAAGTTATGTACCTGAACATTTTAATCAGGCATCTTCAGTTAGCCCGTTCTATATTGGGTCAGGCGTTTAGGAGGGCAGCTATGTTTACGTTTGGGAGGGGGTCCTGGTCGAGTCAGTATTGCTAGCATACAATGTGTGTACTTACCTGGCTGCAAAAAGTTTTATATAAAGAATTGAAACCATCATCGGTGTCCTTATTCTCTGACCGGAATCTGCTCACGGGTAAAGAGTCCCCAGCACCATAGTGTCACACACCCTCAGAGTTATCCAATACACACATTGCAGCTCAATATTCAGTGAGGACAGGGCCTTTTTAAGTCGAAATGTGCAAAAAAGCATCCTATCGCTCTGAAACGGCTGTTTTGCTCTCCACCACATTTACTGTCAGACTGGCCGAATTAGACCGATTCTGCCTCTTTCTTGCCTCTACATGTGAAGAACAGGGTGCTTGTGAGCATATTGTGCAGTTTCCAGCAGGTAGCTGGCTTGGAACGGGACCGGTGGGGCAGAGCAATCCTAGCGGCTTGCCCGAGCAGTGGAAGCCGGCGAGGGTGCGCGTTCAGCCGGATGAATGGGGCGCTGTCAGGGCCCCTCTCATGGAGGATAAAAATCATGCTTTTTCCCTCATTACACATCCCATGCGAGCTTGTAATGATAAAACCTGATCCAAATCACACATTGCAGCTCAATATTCAGTGAGGACAGGGCCTTTTTAAGTCGAAATGTGCAAAAAAGCATCCTATCGCTCTGAAACGGCTGTTTTGCTCTCCACCACATTTACTGTCAGACTGGCCGAATTAGACCGATTCTGCCTCTTTCTTGCCTCTACATGTGAAGAACAGGGTGCTTGTGAGCATATTGTGCAGTTTCAAGCAGGTAGCTGGCTTGGAACGGGACCGGTGGGGCAGAGCAATCCTAGCGGCTCGCCCGAGCAGTGGAAGCCGGCGAGGGTGCGCGTTCAGCCGGATGAATGGGGCGCTGTCAGGGCCCCTCTCGTGGAGGATAAAAATCATGCTTTTTCCCTCATTACACATCCCATGCGAGCTTGTAATGATAAAACCTGATCCAAATCACACATTGCAGCTCAATATTCAGTGAGGACAGGGCCTTTTTAAGTCGAAATGTGCAAAAAAGCATCCTATCGCTCTGAAACGGCTGTTTTGCTCTCCACCACATTTACTGTCAGACTGGCCGAATTAGACCGATTCTGCCTCTTTCTTGCCTCTACATGTGAAGAACAGGGTGCTTGTGAGCATATTGTGCAGTTTCAAGCAGGTAGCTGGCTTGGAACGGGACCGGTGGGGCAGAGCAATCCTAGCGGCTCGCCCGAGCAGTGGAAGCCGGCGAGGGTGCGCGTTCAGCCAGATGAATGGGGCGCTGTCAGGGCCCCTCTCGTGGAGGATAAAAATCATGCTTTTTCCCTCATTACACATCCCATGCGAGCTTGTAATGATAAAACCTGATCCAAATCACACATTGCAGCTCAATATTCAGTGAGGACAGGGCCTTTTTAAGTCGAAATGTGCAAAAAAGCATCCTATCGCTCTGAAACGGCTGTTTTGCTCTCCACCACATTTACTGTCAGACTGGCCGAATTAGACCGATTCTGCCTCTTTCTTGCCTCTACATGTGAAGAACAGGGTGCTTGTGAGCATATTGTGCAGTTTCAAGCAGGTAGCTGGCTTGGAACGGGACCGGTGGGGCAGAGCAATCCTAGCGGCTCGCCCGAGCAGTGGAAGCCGGCGAGGGTGCGCGTTCAGCCGGATGAATGGGGCGCTGTCAGGGCCCCTCTCGTGGAGGATAAAAATCATGCTTTTTCCCTCATTACACATCCCATGCGAGCTTGTAATGATAAAACCTGATCCAAATCACACATTGCAGCTCAATATTCAGTGAGGACAGGGCCTTTTTAAGTCGAAATGTGCAAAAAAGCATCCTATCGCTCTGAAACGGCTGTTTTGCTCTCCACCACATTTACTGTCAGACTGGCCGAATTAGACCGATTCTGCCTCTTTCTTGCCTCTACATGTGAAGAACAGGGTGCTTGTGAGCATATTGTGCAGTTTCAAGCAGGTAGCTGGCTTGGAACGGGACCGGTGGGGCAGAGCAATCCTAGCGGCTCGCCCGAGCAGTGGAAGCCGGCGAGGGTGCGCGTTCAGCCGGATGAATGGGGCGCTGTCAGGGCCCCTCTCGTGGAGGATAAAAATCATGCTTTTTCCCTCATTACACATCCCATGCGAGCTTGTAATGATAAAACCTGATCCAAATCACACATTGCAGCTCAATATTCAGTGAGGACAGGGCCTTTTTAAGTCGAAATGTGCAAAAAAGCATCCTATCGCTCTGAAACGGCTGTTTTGCTCTCCACCACATTTACTGTCAGACTGGCCGAATTAGACCGATTCTGCCTCTTTCTTGCCTCTACATGTGAAGAACAGGGTGCTTGTGAGCATATTGTGCAGTTTCAAGCAGGTAGCTGGCTTGGAACGGGACCGGTGGGGCAGAGCAATCCTAGCGGCTCGCCCGAGCAGTGGAAGCCGGCGAGGGTGCGCGTTCAGCCAGATGAATGGGGCGCTGTCAGGGCCCCTCTCGTGGAGGATAAAAATCATGCTTTTTCCCTCATTACACATCCCATGCGAGCTTGTAATGATAAAACCTGATCCAAATCACACATTGCAGCTCAATATTCAGTGAGGACAGGGCCTTTTTAAGTCGAAATGTGCAAAAAAGCATCCTATCGCTCTGAAACGGCTGTTTTGCTCTCCACCACATTTACTGTCAGACTGGCCGAATTAGACCGATTCTGCCTCTTTCTTGCCTCTACATGTGAAGAACAGGGTGCTTGTGAGCATATTGTGCAGTTTCAAGCAGGTAGCTGGCTTGGAACGGGACCGGTGGGGCAGAGCAATCCTAGCGGCTCGCCCGAGCAGTGGAAGCCGGCGAGGGTGCGCGTTCAGCCGGATGAATGGGGCGCTGTCAGGGCCCCTCTCGTGGAGGATAAAAATCATGCTTTTTCCCTCATTACACATCCCATGCGAGCTTGTAATGATAAAACCTGATCCAAATCACACATTGCAGCTCAATATTCAGTGAGGACAGGGCCTTTTTAAGTCGAAATGTGCAAAAAAGCATCCTATCGCTCTGAAACGGCTGTTTTGCTCTCCACCACATTTACTGTCAGACTGGCCGAATTAGACCGATTCTGCCTCTTTCTTGCCTCTACGTGTGAAGAACAGGGTGCTTGTGAGCATATTGTGCAGTTTCAAGCAGGTAGCTGGCTTGGAACGGGACCGGTGGGGCAGAGCAATCCTAGCGGCTCGCCCGAGCAGTGGAAGCCGGCGAGGGTGCGCGTTCAGCCGGATGAATGGGGCGCTGTCAGGGCCCCTCTCGTGGAGGATAAAAATCATGCTTTTTCCCTCATTACACATCCCATGCGAGCTTGTAATGATAAAACCTGATCCAAATCACACATTGCAGCTCAATATTCAGTGAGGACAGGGCCTTTTTAAGTCGAAATGTGCAAAAAAGCATCCTATCGCTCTGAAACGGCTGTTTTGCTCTCCACCACATTTACTGTCAGACTGGCCGAATTAGACCGATTCTGCCTCTTTCTTGCCTCTACATGTGAAGAACAGGGTGCTTGTGAGCATATTGTGCAGTTTCCAGCAGGTAGCTGGCTTGGAACGGGACCGGTGGGGCAGAGCAATCCTAGCGGCTCGCCCGAGCAGTGGAAGCCGGCGAGGGTGCGCGTTCAGCCGGATGAATGGGGCGCTGTCAGGGCCCCTCTCGTGGAGGATAAAAATCATGCTTTTTCCCTCATTACACATCCCATGCGAGCTTGTAATGATAAAACCTGATCCAAATCACACATTGCAGCTCAATATTCAGTGAGGACAGGGCCTTTTTAAGTCGAAATGTGCAAAAAAGCATCCTATCGCTCTGAATCGGCTGTTTTGCTCTCCACCACATTTACTGTCAGACTGGCCGAATTAGACCGATTCTGCCTCTTTCTTGCCTCTACATGTGAAGAACAGGGTGCTTGTGAGCATATTGTGCAGTTTCAAGCAGGTAGCTGGCTTGGAACGGGACCGGTGGGGCAGAGCAATCCTAGCGGCTCGCCCGAGCAGTGGAAGCCGGCGAGGGTGCGCGTTCAGCCGGATGAATGGGGCACTGTCAGGGCCCCTCTCGTGGAGGATAAAAATCATGCTTTTTCCATCATTACACATCCCATGCGAGCTTGTAATGATAAAACCTCATCCAAATCACACATTGCAGCTCAATATTCAGTGAGGACAGGGCCTTTTTAAGTCGAAATGTGCAAAAAAGCATCCTATCGCTCTGAAACGGCTGTTTTGCTCTCCACCACATTTACTGTCAGACTGGCCGAATTAGACCGATTCTGCCTCTTTCTTGCCTCTACGTGTGAAGAACAGGGTGCTTGTGAGCATATTGTGCAGTTTCAAGCAGGTAGCTGGCTTGGAACGGGACCGGTGGGGCAGAGCAATCCTAGCGGCTCGCCCGAGCAGTGGAAGCCGGCGAGGGTGCGCGTTCAGCCGGATGAATGGGGCGCTGTCAGGGCCCCTCTCGTGGAGGATAAAAATCATGCTTTTTCCCTCATTACACATCCCATGCGAGCTTGTAATGATAAAACCTGATCCAAATCACACATTGCAGCTCAATATTCAGTGAGGACAGGGCCTTTTTAAGTCGAAATGTGCAAAAAAGCATCCTATCGCTCTGAAACGGCTGTTTTGCTCTCCACCACATTTACTGTCAGACTGGCCGAATTAGACCGATTCTGCCTCTTTCTTGCCTCTACATGTGAAGAACAGGGTGCTTGTGAGCATATTGTGCAGTTTCCAGCAGGTAGCTGGCTTGGAACGGGACCGGTGGGGCAGAGCAATCCTAGCGGCTCGCCCGAGCAGTGGAAGCCGGCGAGGGTGCGCGTTCAGCCGGATGAATGGGGCGCTGTCAGGGCCCCTCTCGTGGAGGATAAAAATCATGCTTTTTCCCTCATTACACATCCCATGCGAGCTTGTAATGATAAAACCTGATCCAAATCACACATTGCAGCTCAATATTCAGTGAGGACAGGGCCTTTTTAAGTCGAAATGTGCAAAAAAGCATCCTATCGCTCTGAATCGGCTGTTTTGCTCTCCACCACATTTACTGTCAGACTGGCCGAATTAGACCGATTCTGCCTCTTTCTTGCCTCTACATGTGAAGAACAGGGTGCTTGTGAGCATATTGTGCAGTTTCAAGCAGGTAGCTGGCTTGGAACGGGACCGGTGGGGCAGAGCAATCCTAGCGGCTCGCCCGAGCAGTGGAAGCCGGCGAGGGTGCGCGTTCAGCCGGATGAATGGGGCACTGTCAGGGCCCCTCTCGTGGAGGATAAAAATCATGCTTTTTCCATCATTACACATCCCATGCGAGCTTGTAATGATAAAACCTCATCCAAATCACACATTGCAGCTCAATATTCAGTGAAGACAGGCCCTTTTTAAGTCGAAATGTGCAAAAAAGCATCCTATCGCTCTGAAACGGCTGTTTTGCTCTCCACCACATTTACTGTCAGACTGGCCGAATTAGACCGATTCTGCCTCTTTCTTGCCTCTACGTGTGAAGAACAGGGTGCTTGTGAGCATATTGTGCAGTTTCAAGCAGGTAGCTGGCTTGGAACGGGACCGGTGGGGCAGAGCAATCCTAGCGGCTCGCCCGAGCAGTGGAAGCCGGCGAGGGTGCGCGTTCAGCCGGATGAATGGGGCGCTGTCAGGGCCCCTCTCGTGGAGGATAAAAATCATGCTTTTTCCCTCATTACACATCCCATGCGAGCTTGTAATGATAAAACCTGATCCAAATCACACATTGCAGCTCAATATTCAGTGAGGACAGGGCCTTTTTAAGTCGAAATGTGCAAAAAAGCATCCTATCGCTCTGAAACGGCTGTTTTGCTCTCCACCACATTTACTGTCAGACTGGCCGAATTAGACCGATTCTGCCTCTTTCTTGCCTCTACATGTGAAGAACAGGGTGCTTGTGAGCATATTGTGCAGTTTCCAGCAGGTAGCTGGCTTGGAACGGGACCGGTGGGGCAGAGCAATCCTAGCGGCTCGCCCGAGCAGTGGAAGCCGGCGAGGGTGCGCGTTCAGCCGGATGAATGGGGCGCTGTCAGGGCCCCTCTCATGGAGGATAAAAATCATGCTTTTTCCCTCATTACACATCCCATGCGAGCTTGTAATGATAAAACCTGATCCAAATCACACATTGCAGCTCAATATTCAGTGAGGACAGGGCCTTTTTAAGTCGAAATGTGCAAAAAAGCATCCTATCGCTCTGAAACGGCTGTTTTGCTCTCCACCACATTTACTGTCAGACTGGCCGAATTAGACCGATTCTGCCTCTTTCTTGCCTCTACATGTGAAGAACAGGGTGCTTGTGAGCATATTGTGCAGTTTCAAGCAGGTAGCTGGCTTGGAACGGGACCGGTGGGGCAGAGCAATCCTAGCGGCTCGCCCGAGCAGTGGAAGCCGGCGAGGGTGCGCGTTCAGCCGGATGAATGGGGCGCTGTCAGGGCCCCTCTCGTGGAGGATAAAAATCATGCTTTTTCCCTCATTACACATCCCATGCGAGCTTGTAATGATAAAACCTGATCCAAATCACACATTGCAGCTCAATATTCAGTGAGGACAGGGCCTTTTTAAGTCGAAATGTGCAAAAAAGCATCCTATCGCTCTGAAACGGCTGTTTTGCTCTCCACCACATTTACTGTCAGACTGGCCGAATTAGACCGATTCTGCCTCTTTCTTGCCTCTACATGTGAAGAACAGGGTGCTTGTGAGCATATTGTGCAGTTTCAAGCAGGTAGCTGGCTTGGAACGGGACCGGTGGGGCAGAGCAATCCTAGCGGCTCGCCCGAGCAGTGGAAGCCGGCGAGGGTGCGCGTTCAGCCGGATGAATGGGGCGCTGTCAGGGCCCCTCTCGTGGAGGATAAAAATCATGCTTTTTCCCTCATTACACATCCCATGCGAGCTTGTAATGATAAAACCTGATCCAAATCACACATTGCAGCTCAATATTCAGTGAGGACAGGGCCTTTTTAAGTCGAAATGTGCAAAAAAGCATCCTATCGCTCTGAAACGGCTGTTTTGCTCTCCACCACATTTACTGTCAGACTGGCCGAATTAGACCGATTCTGCCTCTTTCTTGCCTCTACATGTGAAGAACAGGGTGCTTGTGAGCATATTGTGCAGTTTCAAGCAGGTAGCTGGCTTGGAACGGGACCGGTGGGGCAGAGCAATCCTAGCGGCTCGCCCGAGCAGTGGAAGCCGGCGAGGGTGCGCGTTCAGCCGGATGAATGGGGCGCTGTCAGGGCCCCTCTCGTGGAGGATAAAAATCATGCTTTTTCCCTCATTACACATCCCATGCGAGCTTGTAATGATAAAACCTGATCCAAATCACACATTGCAGCTCAATATTCAGTGAGGACAGGGAATTTTTAAGTCGAAATGTGCAAAAAAGCATCCTATCGCTCTGAAACGGCTGTTTTGCTCTCCACCACATTTACTGTCAGACTGGCCGAATTAGACCGATTCTGCCTCTTTCTTGCCTCTACATGTGAAGAACAGGGTGCTTGTGAGCATATTGTGCAGTTTCCAGCAGGTAGCTGGCTTGGAACGGGACCGGTGGGGCAGAGCAATCCTAGCGGCTCGCCCGAGCAGTGGAAGCCGGCGAGGGTGCGCGTTCA